>NC_069502.1:883232924-883332924 GCF_027579735.1 Bombina bombina
CCAACTAAAGTTCTCTGGCTCAACAGTCCTGCGTGGGAACAGCAATGGATTTTAGTTACTGTTGCTAAAATCATATTCCTCTTTTAACAGAACTCTTCATCACTTTCTGTTGTAGAGTAAATAGTACAAACCGGCACTATTTTAAAATAACAAACTCTTGATAGAAGAAATAAAACTACAACTAACACCACATACTCTTTACCATCCCCGTGGAGATGCTACTTGTTCAGAGCGGCAAAGAGAATGACTGGGGGGCGGAGCCAGAGGGGGGGGGGCTATATGGGCAGCTTTTGCTGTGCTCTCTTTGCCATTTCCTGTTGGGGAAGAGAATATCCCACAAGTAAGGATGAAGCCGTGGACCAGACACACCAATGTAGGAGAAATAAAGTTTTGTCAGTGTCAGTGGCAGAATCTTTTGAACCAGATAGATCCTCATCAGAGATAGATAAATCAGAATGCTGTCGGTCATTTAAAAATTCATCGAATTTATAAGAAGTTTTAAAAGACCTTTTGCATTTATTAGAAGGTGGTATAACAGACAGGGCCTTCTGAATAGAATTAGAAACAAATTCTCTCACATTAACAGGAATATCCTGAACATTAGATGTTGAAGGAACAACAAGAGGTAATGGATTACTACTAATGGAAATATTGTCTGCTTTAGAAAGTTTATCATGACAACTAACACAAACTACAGCCGGAGGAACAGTTACCACAAGTTTACAACAAATGCACTTAGCTTTGGTAGAACCGACATCAGGCAGCAGGATTCCAGTAGTAGATTCTGAAACAGGGTCAGCTTCAGACATCTTGCAATATGTAATAGAAAAAAACAACATATAAAGCAAAATTATAAATTTCCTTATATGACAGTTTCAGGAATGGGAAAAAAATGCAAACAGAATAAGCCTCTGGAAACCAGAAGCAAAAAGAAATAATGACTTAAATAATATCCAAAAATCTGGCGCCAAGTATGACGCCCAATCTGACAAATATTTTTTGGCGCCAAAAACGTCTGCAACAAGCACGAGCATCATCGATGACGCAACTACGTGAAAACTCTCGGCGCCAACTAAGACGCCGGAAATGACGTCATAACGTCAACAAACTTAATTCTCGCGCCAAAAATGACGCAATAAATTATCGCATTTTGCGCTCCCGCGAGCCTAACAGCCCGCAATTTAGAAAGTCAATTTGAAAAATTTTCAGGTAAGAAATAATTTTCATATGCATTTCCCAAAAATGAAACTGACAGCCTGTAAGAAGGAAATATACTGATTAACCTGAATCATGGCAAATATAAGTATAAAACATATATTTAGAACTTTACATATAAAGTGCCAAACCATAGCTGAGAGTGTCATAAATAAAAGGAAACATACTTACCAAAAGACACTCATCTACATAAAGTAGATAGCCAAACCAGTACTTAAACGAGAATCAGTAGAGGTAATGGTATATAAGAGTATATCGTCAATCTGAAAAACATAATTTATGTAAGAACTTACCTGATAAATTCATTTCTTTCATATTAGCAAGAGTCCATGAGCTAGTGACGTATGGGATATACATTCCTACCAGGAGGGGCAAAGTTTCCCAAACCTTAAAAATGCCTATAAATACACCCCTCACCACACCCACAATTCAGTTTAACGAGTAGCCAAGAAGTGGGGTGATAAGAAAGGAGCGAAAGCATCAAAAAAACATAATTTATGCTTACCTGATAAATTTATTTCTCTTGTAGTGTATCCAGTCCACGGATCATCCATTACTTGTGGGATATTCTCTTTCCCAACAGGAAGTTGCAAGAGGATCACCCACAGCAGAGCTGCTATATAGCTCCTCCCCTCACTGCCATATCCAGTCATTCGACCGAAACAAGCCGAGAAAGGAGAAACCATAGGGTGCAGTGGTGACTGTAGTTTAATTAAAATTTAGACCTGCCTTAAAAGGACAGGGCGGGCCGTGGACTGGATACACTACAAGAGAAATAAATTTATCAGATAAGCATAAATTATGTTTTCTCTTGTTAAGTGTATCCAGTCCACGGATCATCCATTACTTGTGGGATACCAATACCAAAGCTAAAGTACACGGATGATGGGAGGGACAAGGCAGGAACTTAAACGGAAGGAACCACTGCCTGTAGAACCTTTCTCCCAAAAACAGCCTCCGAAGAAGCAAAAGTGTCAAATTTGTAAAATTTTGAAAAGGTGTGAAGCGAAGACCAAGTCGCAGCCTTGCAAATCTGTTCAACAGAGGCCTCATTTTTAAAGGCCCAGGTGGAAGCCACAGCTCTAGTAGAATGAGCTGTAATCCTTTCAGGGGGCTGCTGTCCAGCAGTCTCATAGGCTAAGCGTATTATGCTCCGAAGCCAAAAGGAGAGAGAGGTTGTCAAAGCTTTTTGACCTCTCCTCTGTCCAGAGTAAACGACAAACAGGGCAGATGTTTGACGAAAATCTTTAGTAGCCTGTAAGTAAAACTTCAAGGCACGGACTACGTCCAGATTATACAAAAGACGCTCCTTCTTTGAAGAAGGATTAGGACACAATGATGGAACAACAATCTCTTGATTGATATTCCTGTTAGAAACCACCTTAGGTAAAAACCCAGGTTTGGTACGCAGAACTACCTTGTCTGAATAAAAAATCAGATAAGGAGAATCACAATGTAAGGCAGATAACTCAGAGACTCTTCAAGCCGAGGAAATAGCCATCAAAAACAGAACTTTCCAAGAAAAAAGTTTAATATCAATGGAATGAAGGGGTTCAAACGGAACTCCCTGAAGAACTTTAAGAATCAAGTTTAAGCTCCTATGGGGCTCCACCATGGCTTTCAAACATAATGAACAAGTAGGTTCCTCTGTGTCAGGCATGTTTAAACAGACTAACAATGAGACTAGCAAGCTTGGAAAACACTTTAAAACAAGTTTACAAGCAATATAAAAAACGTTACTGCGCCTTTAAGAAACACAAATTTTCCCAAATTTTGAAATAACAGTGAAAAAATGCAGTTACACTAACGAAATTTTTACAGTGTATGTAATAAGTTAGCAGAGCATTGCACCCACTTGCAAATGGATGATTAACCCCTTAATACCAAAAACGGAATAACAAATGACAAAAACGTTTTTTAAACAGTCACAACAACTGCCACAGCTCTACTGTGGCTTTTTACCTACCTCAATACGACTTTTGAAGTCTTTTGAGCCCTTCAGAGAAGTCCTGGATCATGCAGGAAGAAGCTGGATGTCTGTGTCTGTAATTTTTGCTGTGCAAAAAAAACGCCAAAATAGGCCCTTTCCACTCATATTACAACAGTGGGAAGCCTCAGGGAACTGTTTCTAGGCAAAATTCAAGCCAGCCATGTGGAAAAAACTAGGCCCCAATAAGTTTTATCACCAAACATATGTAAAAAACGATTAAACATGCCAGCAAACGTTTTAAAATACACTTTTATAAGAGTATGTATCTCTATTAATAATACCAATACCAATCGCTATCACTGCATTTAAGGCTTTACTTACAGTACTTCGGTATCAGCAGCATTTTCTAGCAAATTCCATCCCTAGAAAAATATTTTAACTGCACATACCTTATTACAGGAAAACCTGCACGCTATTCCCCCTCTGAAGTTACCTCACTCCTCAGAATATGTGAGAACAGCAAAGGATCTTAGTTACTTCTGCTAAGATCATAGAAAACGCAGGCAGATTCTTCTTCTAAATACTGCCTGAGATAAACAGTACACTCCGGTACCATTTAAAAATAACAAACTTTTGATTGAAGAAATAAACTAAGTATAAAACACCACAGTCCTCTTACGACCTCCATCTTAGTTGAGAGTTGCAAGAGAATGACTGGATATGGCAGTGAGGGGAGGAGCTATATAGCAGCTCTGCTGTGGGTGATCCTCTTGCAACTTCCTGTTGGGAAGGAGAATATCCCACAAGTAATGGATGATCCGTGGACTGGATACACTTAACAAGAGAAATAAGGAATTGGAATAATTGTGCTTTATACAAAAAAATCATAACCACCACAAAAAAGGGTGGGCCTCATGGACTTGCTAATATGAAAGAAAACATAATTTATGTAAGAACTTACCTGATAAATTCATTTCTTTCATATTAGCAAGAGTCCATGAGCTAGTGACGTATGGGATATACATTCCTACCAGGAGGGGCAAAGTTTCCCAAACCTTAAAATGCCTATAAATACACCCCTCACCACACCCACAATTCAGTTTAACGAATAGCCAAGAAGTGGGGTGATAAGAAAAAAAGTGCGAAAGCATATAAAATAAGGAATTGGAATAATTGTGCTTTATACAAAAAAATCATAACCACCACAAAAAAGGGCGGGCCTCATGGACTCTTGCTAATATGAAAGAAATGAATTTATCAGGTAAGTTCTTACATAAATTATGTTTTCTTTCATGTAATTAGCAAGAGTCCATGAGCTAGTGACGTATGGGATAATGACTACCCAAGATGTGGATCTTTCCACACAAGAGTCACTAGAGAGGGAGGGATAAAATAAAGACAGCCAATTCCTGCTGAAAATAATCCACACCCAAAATAAAGTTTAATGAAAAACATAAGCAGAAGATTCAAACTGAAACCGCTGCCTGAAGTACTTTTCTACCAAAAACTGCTTCAGAAGAAGAAAATACAACAAAATGGTAGAATTTGGTAAAAGTATGCAAAGAGAACCAAGTTGCCACTTTGCAAATCTGATCAACCGAAGCTTCATTCCTAAACGCCCAGGAAGTAGAAACTGACCTAGTAGAATGAGCTGTAATCCTATGAGGCGGAGTCTTACCCAACTCAATATAGGCAAGATGAAATAAAGATTTCAACCAAGATGCCAAAGAAATGGCAGAAGTTTTCTGGCCTTTCTAAAACCGGAAAAGATAACAAATAAACCAGAAGTCTTTCGGAAAGACTTAGTAGCTTCAACATAATATTTCAAAGCTCTAATAACATCCAAAGAATGCAACAATTTCTTCTTAGAATTCTTAGGATTAGGACATAATGAAAGAACCACAATGTCTCTACTAATGTTGTTGGAATTCACAACTTAGGTAAAAATTCAAAAGAAGTTCGCAACACCGCCTTATCCTGATGAAAAATCAGAAAAGGAGACTCACAAGAAAGAGCAGATAATTCAGAAACTCTTCTGGCAGAAGAGATGGCCAAAAGGAACAAAACTTTCCAAGAAAGTAATTTAATATCCAATGAATGCATAGGTTCAAATGGAGGAGCTTGAAGAGCCCCCAGAACCAAATTCAAACTCCAAGGAGGAGAAATTGACTTAATGACAGGCTTTATACGAACCAAAGCTTGTACAAAACAATGAATATCAGGAAGAATAGCAATCTTTCTGTGAAAAAGAACAGAAAGAGCAGAGATTTGACCTTTCAAGGAACTTGCGGACAAACCCTTATCTAAACCATCCTGAAGAAATTGTAATATTCTCGGTATTCTAAAAGAATGCCAAGAAAAATGATGAGAAAGACACCAATAAATATAAGTCTTCCAGACTCTATAATATATCTCTCTGGATACAGATTTACGAGCCTGTAACATAGTATTAATCACAGAGTCAGAGAAACCTCTTTGACCAAGAATCAAGCGTTCAATCTCCATACCTTTAAATTTAAGGATTTCAGATCCTGATGGAAAAAAGGACCTTGAGACAAAAGGTCTGGTCTTAACGGAAGAGTCCACGGTTGGCAAGAGGCCATCCGGACAAGATCCGCATACCAAAACCTGTGAGGCCATGCCGGAGCTACCAGCAGAACAAACGAGCATTCCTTCAGAATCTTGGAGATTACTCTTGGAAGAAGAACTAGAGGCGGAAAGATATAGGCAGGATGATACTTCCAAGGAAGTGAAAATGCATCCACTGCCTCCGCCTGAGGATCCCGGGATCTGGACAGATACCTGGGAAGTTTCTTGTTTAGATGAGAAGCCATCAGATCTATTTCTGGAAGTTCCCCCATTTGAACAATCTGAAGAAATACCTCTGGGTGAAGAGACCATTCGCCCGGATGCAACGTTTGGCGACTGAGATAATCCGCTTTCCAATTGTCCATACCTGGGATATAAACCGCAGAGATTAGACAGGAGCTGGATTCCGCCCAAACCAAAATTCGAGATACTTCTTTCATAGCCAGAGGACTGTGAGTCCTTGATGATTGATGTATGCCACAGTTGTGACATTGTCTTATCTGAAAACAAATGAACAACTCTCTCTTCGGAAGAGGCCAAGACTGAAGAGCTCTGAAAATTGCACGGAGTTCCAAAATATTGATCGGAAATCTCACCTCCTGAGATTCCCAAACCCCTTGTGCCGTCAGATACCCCCACACAGCTCCCCAACCTGTAAAACTAGCATCTGTTGAGATTATAGTCCAGGTCGGAAGAACAAAGAAGCCCCCTGAACTAAACGATGGTGATCTGTCCACCATGTCAGAGAGTGTCGTAAAATCGGTTTAAAGATATTAATTGAGATATCTTTGAGTAATCCCTGCACCATTGGTTCAGCATACAGAGCTGAAGAGGTCGCATGTGAAAACGAGCAAAGGAGATCGCATCTGATGCGGCAGTCCTAAGACCCAACATTTCCATGCATAAGGCTACCAAAGGGAATGATTGTGACTGAAGGTTTTGACAAGCTGATATCAATGTTAAACTTCTCTTGTCTGACAAGGACAGAGTCATAGACACTGAATTTATCTAGAAACCTAAAAAGGTTACCCTTGTCTGAGGAATCAATGAACTGATTGGTAAATTGATCCTCCAACCATGAACTTGAAGAAACAACACAAGTCGATTCGTATGAGATTCTACGAAAATGAGAAGACTGAGCAAGTACCAAGATATCGTCCAAATAAGGAAATACCAAAACCCTATTCTCTGATTACAGAAAGAAGGGCACCGAGAACCTTTGAAAAAAATTCTTGGAACTGAGGCTAGGCCAAACGGTAGAGCCACAAAACTGGTAATGCTTGTCTAAAAAGAGAATCTCAGACACTAAAAGTGATCTGGATGAATCGGAATATGCAGATACACATCCTGTAAATCTATTGTAGACATATAATGCCTTTGCTAAACAAAAGGCAGGATAGTCCTACAGTAACCATCTTGAATGTTGGTATCCTAACATAACGATTCAATAATGATAGATCCAGAACTGGTCTGAAGGAATTGACCTTCTTTGGTACAATGAAGAGATAAAATAAAACCCCAGCCCCTGTTCCAGAACTGGAACTGGCATAAATACTCCAGCCAACTCTAGATCTGAAACACATTTCAGAAATGCTGAGCCTTGCTGTGTTAACTGGGACACGGGAAAGAAAAGAATCTCTTAGCAGGAGGCCTTAACTTGAAGCCAATTCTGTACCTTTCTGAAACAATGTTTCTGAAACCAGAGATTAAGAACGGAATTGATCCAAATTTCTTTGAAAAAAACGTAATCTGCCCCATACCAGCTGAGCTGGAATAAGGGCCGCACCTTCATAGGTACTTAGGAGCTGGCTATAGGTTTCTATAAGGCTCGGATATATTCCAAACTGGAAATAATTTCCAAACTGATACCGCTCCTGAGGATGAAGGATCAGGCTTTTGTTCCTTGTTGTGAGGAAAGGAACGAAATGAATATTTACCCTGGAAAGAAAGGGAAAGCAAAGTTGACTTAGAAGACATGTCAGCATTCCAAGTTTAATCCATAAAGCTTTTCTAGCTAAAATAGCTAGAGACATATACCTGACATCAACTCTAATGATATCAAAAGATGGTATCACCAACAAAATTATTAGCATGTTATAGAATAATAATAATGCTATAAAATTATGATCTGTTACTTGTTGCGCTAAAGCTTCTAACCAAAAAGTTGAAGCTGCAGCAACATCCGCTAAAAATATAGCAGGTCTAAGAAGATTACCTGAACATAAGTAAGCTTTTCTTAGAAAGGATTCAATTTTCCTATCTAAAGGATCCTTAAATGAAGTACTATCTGCCATAGGAATAGTAGTACATTAGCAGGAGTAGAGACAGCCCCATAACCTTAGGGATTTTTGTCCCAAAAAACTCTAATCTGTCAGATGGCACAGGATATAATTTGCTTAAACGTCTAGAAGGAGTAAATAAATTACCCAAATTATTCCATTCCCTGGAAATTACTTCAGAAATAGCATCAGGGAGATAAAACACTTCTGGAATAACTACAGGAGATTTAAAAACCTTATTTAAACGTTTACATTTAGTATCAAGAGGACCAGAATCCTCTATTTCTAATGCAAATAACACTTCTTTAAGTAAAGAACGAATAAATTCCATCTTGAACAAATACAAAGATTTATCAGCATCAACCTCTGAGACAGAAACCTCTGAACCAGAAGAACCATTATCAGTATCAGAATGATGATGTTCATTTAAAAATTCATCTGAAAAAAAGAGAAGTTTTAAAAGACTTATGTATACTAGAAGGAAAAATAACAGACATAGCCTTCTTAATGGATTTAAAATAAATAAAATCTCTTATGTTATCAGGAACACTCTGAAAATTAGATGTTGACGGAACAGCAACAGGTAATGTAACAGTACTAAAGGAAATTTTATCTGCATTAATAAGTTTGACATGACATGCAATACAAATAACAGCTGGAGAAACAGATACCAAAAGTTTATAGCAGACTTAGCTTGGTAGCTCCAGCACTGTGCAGTGATTTTCCTGTAGTAACTTCTGACTCAGTTGCAACGTGGAACATCTTGCAATATGTAAAAGAAAAAAACAACATATAAAGCAAAATTGATCAAATTCCTTAAATGACAGTTTCAGGAATGGGAAAAAAATGCCAGTGAACAAGCTTCTAGCAACCAGAAGCAATAAATAATGAGACTTAAATAATGTGGAGACAAAAATGACGCCCATATTTTTTAGCGCCAAAAAAGACGCCCACATTATTTGGCGCCTAAATGCTTTTGGCGCCAAAAATGACGCCACATCCGGAACGCCGACATTTTTGGTGCAAAATAACGTCAAAGAATGACGCAACTTCCGGCGACACGTATGACGCCGGAAACGGAAATAGAATTTTTGCGCCAAAAAAAGTCCGCGCCAAGAATGACGCAATAAAATGAAGCATTTTCAGCCCCCGCGAGCCTAACAGCCCACAGGGAAAAAGTCAAATTTTAAGGTAAAATATGTTAAATTAAAATGCATTATCCCAAATATGAAACTGACGGTCTGAAAATAAGGAAAGTTGAACATTCTGAGTCAAGGCAAATAAATGTTTGAATACATATATTTAGAACTTTATAAACAAAGTGCCCAACCATAGCTAGGAGTGTCACAGAAAATAAGACTTACTTACCCCAGGACACTCATCTACATATAGCAGATAGCCAAACCAGTACTGAAACGAGAATCAGCAGAGGTAATGGTATATATAAGAGTATATCGTCGATCTGAAAAGGGAGGTAAGAGATGAATCTCTACGACCGATAACAGAGAACCTATGAAATAGACCCCTTAGAAGGAGATCACTGCATTCAAATAGGCAATACTCTGCTCACATCCCTCTGACATTCACTGCACGCTGAGAGGAAAACCGGGCTCCAACTTGCTGCGGAGCGCATATCAACGTAGAATCTAGCACAAACTTACTTCACCACCTCCATCGGAGGCAAAGTTTGTAAAACTGAATTGTGGGTGTGGTGAGGGGTGTATTTATAGGCATTTTAAGGTTTGGGAAACTTTGCCCCTCCTGGTAGGAATGTATATCCCATACGTCACTAGCTCATGGACTCTTGCTAATTACATGAAATAAATGAATTTATCAGGTAAGTTCTTACATAAATTATGTTTTCTTTCATGTAATTAGCAAGAGTCCATGAGCTAGTGACGTATGGAATAGTAGATACCCAAGATGTGGAACTTCCACGCAAGAGTCACTAGAGAGGGAGGGATAAAATAAAGACAGCCAATTCCGCTGAAAAATTAATCCACTACCCAAAATCAAAAAAGTTTAAATTTTTATAATGAAAAAAACTGAAATTATAAGCAGAAGAATCAAACTGAAACAGCTCCCTGAAGTACCATTCTACCAAAACTGCTTCTAAAGAAGAGCAAACATCAAAATGGTAGAACATAGTAAAAGTATGCAAAGAAGACCAAGTCATTGCTTTGCAAATCTGATCAACAGAAGCTTCATTCTTAAAAAGCCCAGGAAGTAGAAACATACCTAGTAGAATGAGCCGTAATCCTCCGAGGCAGGAATCCACCCGACTCCAAATAAGCATGATGAATCAAAAGTTTAAGCAAGATGCCAAATAAATGGCAGAAGCCTTTTGACCTTCCTAAGACCAGAAAAGATAACAAATAGACTAGAAGTCTATCTGAAATCTGAATAGCTTCAACATAGAATTTCAAAAACTTATCATATCCAAAGAAAGTAAGAATCTCACCAAAGAAGTCTTAGGAAAACAATAATTCCTCCCTAATGTTGTTAGAATTTACAACTTTAGGTAATAATTGAAATGAGGACAGCAAAAACCACCTTATCCTGATGAAAAAATCAGAAAAAAGAGATTCATAAAAAAGAACAGATAATTCAAAAACTGTTCTAGCTGAAGAGATGTCCAAAAAGAACAATACTTTCCATGAAAGTAATTAATGTCCAGAGCAAGCATATGCTCAAATAGAAGAGCCTGAAAAGCCATCAGAACCAAATTAAGACTCCCAAGGAGGACAAATTGGCTTAATGACAGGTTTGATACGAATCAAAACCTGAACAAAATGATGAATATCAGGAAGTAACATTGCCTTATCCTGATGAAAAATCACAAAAGGAGATTCACAAAAAACAGCAGATAACTCAAAAACTCTTCAAGCAGCAAAGGAACAATACTTTTCCAAGAAAGTAATTTAATGTTCAGAGAATGCATAGTTTCAAACGGAGGAGCCTGTAAAGCCCTCAGCACCAAATTGATACTCCAAAGAGGAGAGATTGAATTAATGACAGGCTTGATACGGATCAAAGCCTGAACAAAACAATGAATATCAGGATGATTAGCAATCTTTCTGTGAAAAAAGGACAGAAAGAGTAGAGATTTGTCCTATCAAAGAACTGAAGACAAAACCTTATCCAAACCAACCTGAAAAAATTATAAAATTCTATGAATTTTAAAAGAATGTCAAGAAAAGTAGGTCTTCCAGACTCGATAATAAATCTTTCTAGAGACAGATTTACGAGCCTGAAACCTAGTATTATTCAATGAGTCAGAGAAACCTCTATGACTAAAAAACAAGCGTTAAATCTCCATCCCTTCAAATTTAATGATTTGAGATCCTGATGGAAAAAATGGACCTTGAGAAAGAAGGTCTGGTTTAAACGGAAATGTCCAATGTTGGCAACTGGCCATCCGAATGAGATCCGCATACCAAAACCTGAGAGGCCATGCTGGAGCCACCAGCAGAACAAACAAATACTCCATAAGAATTTTGGAAATCACTTTGGAAGAAGAACTAGAGGCAGAAAGAAATAGGCAAAAAGATAATTTCAAAGAAATGTCATTGCATACACTACTTCCGCCTGAGGATCCCCGGACCTGAATAGGCCCCTGGGAAGCTCTTTATTCAGATGAGATGCCAACAGATCTATTTCTAGAAATGCTCACATCTGAAAAATTGAAAAACATATCTGGGTATGAGAGACCATTCTCCCGGATGTAAAGCTTGATTAACAGAGATAATCCGCTTCCCAAATATCTATACCTGGGAAAAAAAACACAGAATTTAGATAAGAGCTGGATTTAGCCCAAGCTAATATCCGAGACACTTCTGTAACAGCCTAAGGACTGATAGTCCCACCCTGATGACTGACATACACCATAGTTGTGATATTGTCTGAAAAACAATAAACGTCTCTTCTTCAAAAAAGAAACTAACTGAAAAACTCTGAAAATGCATGGAGTTCTAAAATATCAAATGGTAATCTCGCCTCCTGAGATTTCCAAACCCCTTGTGCTGACAGAGATCCTCAGACAGCCTCCCAACAAAAAAAAACTCACATCTTGTAGAGATCATGGTCCAGGTTGAAAGAAACGAAGAGACCTGTAGAACTAAATGATGGTGAACTTAACCACCAAATCAAGATAGATAAATATTAGGATTCGGAGATTTAAAATGTGAAATCCTAGAATCCCTGCACCATAATTCAGCATAAAAAACTGAAAGGGTTATTTCTACTAAAAATGAGCAAAGGGAATTGAATCCAATGCTGTGGCCATAAGACCTAAAACTTCTATGCATATATAGCAACTGAAGGAAATAATAAAGACTAAAGGTACCGACAGACGGAACATAATAAAATTGTCCCTTATCTGATAGACAAAGACAGTGCCACAAACTATCTGGAAACCTAAAAAAGGTGACCCTTGTGTGAGGAATCAAGAGCTTTTGAAAAAAAGATCCTCTAACTATGTCCTGGAAGAACAAAGTGAATCATATGAGATTCCGCATCCTCAGAAAATAATCTGAATGAAAACAGAAAAATGAAAATATACATTTATTGTATCTAATGAAAACAAATAATGCTATCACTGACCAAAAAAAGGCAGAATAGTTTGAATAAAACTCCAAAACCCAGTTCCTAAAAATGGAACTGGAAGAAATACCCCAGAAGATTCCAGGTCTGAGCAGCGCTTCAACCCCACGGGAGATCAGCCATGCTTCAACAGTACCCAAAATATATAGAACCGAAACACACTTAAAGAAAGTGTTAGCCTTACTGGAATAGCTGGAATATAATAGAGAAAAAAAGACTTCTCACAGACGGTTTATTCTGAATTTATTCTGTACCCAAAATCAAAGAAATTTGGACCGAATAGAACCAAATAAATTTCAAAAAAGTCTTAACCTGCCCCTTACCAGCCGAGCTGAAATACGGCACATACATCGCAATTTTAGGGAGCTGATTTTGAACTGAAAAAATTTCCAATTAAAACATGATACTTAGGAAAGAATTCAGGAATTTGTTCCTTAATAAGAACAACCAAACTAATATAAGCTTAAAGTTATAGTCTTAGAACTCAATCTTGAAGCCCAGAGTAACAGTTAAGAATTGAATCCAATTATAAAACAAATAATTGATTATCTTAGAACAAAAAGAAATATGGATTTTTAGAAATCACAAAAATCTTCTAGCTAAAACAGCTAAAGACATAGATTAAACCTCATTTGCGAAAATATTCAATAAAAAGAAGACACAAATGAAATTATTAGCATGATAGTCCAAGAATATAGTTTAAAACCTTTGAAGAAGGAATAAAAGAAAATTCTCAGCCTATTCCATTCCCTAGTATGAGGAACTGGAAAAAAACCCTCTGAAAACATAGAAGAATAAATAAGCAGAAATAAAATGTTGGCTAGTCTTGAAAAAGAACTAGTTACCTTAATATCTAAAATAATCAACACCTTTTCAACAAAGAACAAATGTACTTTAATAAAAAATAAAAAAGTAGATTTGTTAGTGTCAATATCTGATGAAGAAAATTCTGAATGAGAAAAAAACATCATCAGAGAAGGATAAATTAGTATGTTGTTGGTCATTTGAAACTTCAATAATTAAAAAAGAAGTTTGAAAAAAACCTAAAAATTTTATTAGAAGGCACGAAGTCAGACAAAGCCTTAAAAATAGAATCAGAAAAATATTCTTATAAATCTTCTAAGTATTTCTTGTACATAAGATGTAAAAAGAATAGCAATATATAAAGCATAAATACAAATGGATTCTGCATATAAAAGTTTAACATGAAACTTATAACAAACCATAGCTAAAGATAAACATTCATAACATTTGAAAATAAATGAACTTAGCTTTGGTAGGACTGAACTCAGTCAACGGAATCCCTTAGTACATTTTGAAACAGGAACAGTGAAATCTTGCAATATGTAATAGAAAAAAACAAAATTTAAAGCAAAATTATCAAATTCCTTAAATGACAGTTTCAGGAATGGGAAAGAATGCAAATTAATAAGCTTCTAGAAACCAGAAGCAATAAAAAAGTGAGGTTTAAATAATGTGAGGAAAAGTGGAACAAAAAAGATGCCCACATTATTGGCGCCAAATATGACGCCACATCCTCTGACGCCGAAACCGACGCCCACATTTTTTGGCGCACAAAAATGTCTGAATACGTATGCATCAGAAAATGACGTTAACAGAATACAACTTCCGGAGTCAACTACGGCGCCGGAAATGACACATTTTTGCACCAAAAAAGTGTGCGCCAAAAATTACGCAATAAAAAGAAACATTTTCTGCCCCCGCGAGCCTAACAGAACGCAGGAAAAAATGGTCAATTGAAAAAATTTTTAAGGTAAAGAAAAAATAATTGAAATGCATTATCCCAAATAATGAAACTGACAGTCTGAATTTTAAAGGAATACTGATTATCCTGAATCAAGGCAAATATAAGTTTATAGACATATATTTAGAACTTTACATATAAAAAGCCCAACCATAGCTTAGAGTGTCACAAAAAAATAAGATTTACTTACCCCAGGACACTCATCTACATATAGTAGATAGCCAAACCAGTACTGAAACGAGAATCAGTAGAGGTAATGGTATATTAGAGTATCTAATATCTGAAAAGGGAGGTAAGAGAAGAAATCTCTACGACCGATAACAGAGAACCTATGAAATAGATCCCGTAGAAGGAGACCATGGTATTCAAATAGGCAATACTCTCTTCACATCCCTCTGACATTCACTGCACTCTGAGAGGAAAACCGGGCTCCAGCCTGCTGCGAAGCGCATATCAACGAAGAATCTAGCACAAACTTACTTCACCACCTCCACGGGAGGCAAAGTTTGTAAAACTGAATTGTGGGTGTGGTGAGGGGTGTATTTATAGGCATTTTTAAGGTTTGGGAAACTTTGCCCCTCCTGGTAGGAATGTATATCCCATACGTCACTAGCTCATGGACTCTTGCTAATTACATGAAAGAAAGGGAGGTAGGAGATGAATCTCTATGACCGATAACAGAGAACCTATGAAATAGATCCCCGTTAGGATGACCATTGCATTCAGTAGGTAATACTCCCTTCACATCCCTCTGTCATTCACTGCACTCTGAGAGGAACCGGGCTTCAGCATGCTGAGAAGCGCATATCAACGTAGAAATCTAGCACAAACTTACTTCACAACCTCCATAGGAGGCAAAGTTTGTAAAACTGAATTGTGGGTGTGGTGGGGGGTGTATTTATAGGTATTTTGAGGTTTGGGAAACTTTGCCCCTCCTGGTAGGATTGTATATCCCATATGTCACTAGCTCATGGACTCTTGCCAATTACATGAAAGAAATTGGTGATAAAAGTAAATTGGAAAGTTGTTTAAAATTGCATGCCCTATTTAAATCATTAAAGTTTATTTTCGACTAGACTGTACCTTTAAAAAACTAGTCAGGAAGACTTATTTTAAATCATGGTTTTCTACAGAAACACTCATTCTTGCTAGTTGTTATAATCTTAATATTTACAACCAGATGAAGGATTCATTTTTTGGAACAATAACATTCCAGATAAGTTTTACAGTTAGATCAGAAAATTACTAATTTGTTTATATACCATTAGAAAAACATAGATAGAAAATTATGAAATTATTGGAAGATAAACTACTATTCGTATAATATAACTTTTATGCAGTACTTTATTGGAAAGAAAGAAAAAAAAATGTATGCTTACCTGATAAATTTCTTTCTTTCCGGATATGGTGAGTCCACGGCATCCTCAATTACTGTTGGGAATATCACTCCTGGCCAGCAGGAGGAGGCAAAGAGCACCCCAGCCAAGCTGTTAAGCATCACTCCCCTTCCCACAAACCCCAGTCATTTGACCCAAGGTAAATGGAGAAAAAAGGAGTAACACAAGATATAGAGGTGCCTGAGGTTTAGTAAAAAAAAAACGGTCTTAAAATAAAAGGGCGGAGCCGTGGACTCACCATATCAGGAAATAAATACATTTATCAGGTAAGCATACATTTTATTTTCTTTCCTAAGATATGGTGAGTCCACAGCGTCCTCATTTACTGATGGGAACCAATACCCAAGCTAGAGGACACAGAGGACTAGTGAGGGAAAAGACAGGTAGACCTAAACAGAAGGTACCACCGCTTGAAGAACCTTTCTCCCAAAAGAAGCCTCAGCCAAGGCAAAATTATCAAATTAGTAAAATTTGGAAAAAGTATGCAGAGAAGACCAAGTTTCCGCCTTGCAAATCTGTTCCACAGAAACTTCATTTTTGAAAGCCCAAGAAGAAGAGACAGCCCTAGTAGAATGAGCTGTAATTCTCTCAGGAGGCTGCTGTCCAGCAGTCTCATAGGCTAAACAAATTATACTTCTCAACCAGAGAGAAAGCGAAGTAGCAGTAGCTTTCTGACCTTTACGTTTCCCAGAGAAACAAACAAACAGGGCAGAAGAGTGGCTCAAAATTCTTAGTCGTCTGTAGGTAGAATATCAGAGCACGCACAATGTCCAAGTTGTGCAGCAAAAGTTCCTTATGAGAAGGTGGTTTAGGACATAGAGAAGGAACAACAATTTCCTGATTAATATTTCTATCCGAAAAAACTTTAGGAAGAAAACCAAACTTAGTATGAAGAATCGCCTTATCGGCATGAAAGATAAGGTAAGGCGAATCACACTGAAAAGCCAAGAGTTCCGAGACTCTCCGAGCAGAAGAAATAGCAATAAGAAACAAAACCTTCAAATATAACAACTTTATATCTATGGAATGCATAGGCTCAAGCGGAGCCTGCTGCAAAACTCTTAGAACAAGGTTAAGGCTCCAAGGAGGAGCAACGGACTTAAACACAGGCCTGATTCTGACCAAGGCCTGACAAAAAGATTGCACATCTGGCCCATCCGCCAGACACTTATGTAGCAAAATAGATAAGGCAGAAATCTGACCCTTCGGGGTACTGACCGACAAACCCTTTTTCAGACCTTCCTGGAGAAAAGACAAAATCCTAGGAATCCTGACCCTACTCCAAGAGTAGCCTTTGGATTCACACTAATAAAGATATTTACGCCATATCTTATGGTAAATCTTCCTAGTAACAGGCTTGCGAGCCTGAATCAAGGTCTCAATGACCGACTCACGCTTAGGCAGAACTAAGCTTTCAATCTCCAAGCAGTCAGCTTCAGAGAAACAAGGTTTGGATGAAGGAAGGGACCCTTAAGTAAAAGGTCCTCCCTCAGAGGTAGTCTCCAAGGTGGAAGAGACGACATTTCCGCTAGGTCTGCATACCAGATTCTGCGAGGCCACGCAGGGGCTATTAGAATCACCGACACTCTTTCCTGTTTGATACGAGCAATGACTCATGGAAGGAGAGCGAACGGAGGAAACAGGTATGCCAGTCTGAAAACCCAAGGAACCGCCAGTGCATCTATCAGTGCGGCCTGTGAATCCCTTGACCTCGAACCGTACCTCGGGAGCTTGGCATTCTGCCGAGACGCCATCAGATCCACCTCCGGAATCCCCCATATGAGGGTCAAGCTGGAGAATACCTACGGATGGAGCTCCCACTCCCCGGGATGAAAAGTCTGTCTGCTCAGTAAAATCCGCTTTCCAGTTGTCCACTCCTGGAATTTGGATGACTGATAGCAATTGTGAGCTTCCGCCCACTGAATAATCCTAGCCAACTCCTTCATGGCTAAGGAACTCAGAGTTCCTCCCTGGTGGTTGATGTAAGCCACTGAGGTTATGTTGTTCGACTGGAACCTGATGCATGCATAACTGCAGAGCTCTCAAATGGAATCGAGCAAAGGGAATGATGTCCATGGAAGCAACCATCAGACCAATTACCTCCATACATTGAGCCACTGAAAGTCGAACAGTAGACTGTAGAGAGAGGCAAGAGGAAATAATTTTGGCTTTTTTGACCTCCGTCACAAATATTTTCACTGATAGGGAATCTATTATGGAACAAGGGAACTCTTTACCAGATTCACTTTCCATCCGTGGGAATGTAGAAAAGACAACAAGATATCTGTGTGAGATTTTGCTTGTTGAAAAGATGGCGCCTGAGCCAGAATGTCGTCCAGATAGGGTATCACTGCCAAAAGAGCCCCCAGAACCTTTGAGTAAATTCTGGGAGCTGTGGCAAGGCCAAATGGAAGTGCCACAAACTGAAAATGTGTGTCCAGAAAGGCAAATCTCAGAAATTTGTGATGATCCCTGTGAATGGGAACATGAAGGTCTGCATCCTTACGGTCTATGGTTGTCATGAACTTACTTTCCTGCACTAAAGGAAGAATGTAACGTATAACCTCCATCTTGAAGGACGGTACTCTGAGAAACTTGTTTAGACACTTTAAAACTAAAAGTTACCTCTTTTTTTGGAACCACAAACAGATAGGAATAGAAACTTAGACCCTGTTCCTGTACTGGAACTATCACTCCCAGGGAGGAAAGATCCTGTACACATTTCAACACCACCTCTCTTTTTATCTGGTCTGCTTGTAACCCTGGGATACTATGTGCACAGCCCAAGGATCCGGAACATCTCGTATCCATGCTTGAGAGAACTGAGAAAGTCTGCCCCCCACTTGATCCGATCCCGGATTGGGGGCAAACCCTTAATGCTGATTTAGAGTCAGCTGTGGATTTCTTTGATTGCTTCCCCTTGTTCCAAGACTGACTGGGTTGCCAAGAAGGCTTGGACTGTTCCTGCTTGGAAGAGGAAGGGGAAGACTTAGCTCTGAAGTTACGAAAGGAACGAAAATTACCCTGACGCCATTTCAGTCTATTCTTCTTGTCTTGGGGAAGAAAAGATCCTTTTATACCTGTTATATCAAAAATTATCTCTGTGAGACCGGGTCCAAACAGGGTCTTAACGTTGTAAGGAATCGCTAGAAGCTTAGACTTAGATGAAACATCGGCTGAACAAGATTTCAACCACAAAGCTCTGCGTGCCAGCACAGCAAAACCAGATATCTTTGCTCCCAATTTGATAACCTGCATGAAAGCGTCAGAAATGAAGGAGTTGGCTAACTTAAGAGCCTTAATCCTATCCTGGATCTCCTCTAAGGGAGTCTCCGCTTGAAGAGACTCAGACAAAACATCAAACCAATAGACTGCTGCACTTGTCACAGTGGCAATACATACTGCAGGATGCCATTGAAGACCTTGATGAATATGCATTCTCTTCAAATAAGCTTCCAGCTTTTTGTCCATTGGATCCTTAAAAGAACAACTGTCCTCAATAGGAATAGTTGTTCTCTTAGCCAGAGTAGAAATGGCCCCTTCTACTTTAGGCACCGTTTGCCACGGACTCCTTAATAGAGTCAGCAACAGGAAACTTCTTCTTAAAGACAGGAGAAGGGGAAAAAGGAATTCCAGGTTTCTCCCTTTCCTGTGCTATAATCTCCGTGGCACGATCTGGCACAGGAAACACCTCCACAGACGAAGGAACATCAAAGTATTTATTAAGCTTGCTAGATTTCCTAGGGTTGAAAGCGATAGGAGTATCTGAGTCATCAAGAGTAGCCAAAACCTCCTCTAACAGTACACAGAGGTGTTCAAGCTTAAATCTGAAGGATACAACTTCAGCATCAGATGAAGGAATTAAACTGTCCGAGTCTGAGATTTCACCCTCAGAGGCTACCGATGTATCTTCCTCATCAGACTTATGAGAAAGAGCAACAAGGCTAACCTGCCCCCTAGAACAGAAACCTTACTATCTGAATCTCTAAATTTCCTCTTGCGCTTCCTCTGTAGCATGGGATTAGCAGCCAATGCCACAGATACCGCAGAAGATACCTGGGCAGCAATTTCTGCTTGCAAATATACTTCCCAAGGAGATTGAGAGGAACTGCAGGGCACTGCATGTGACGCCAATGAGGCATGGGACGTCTGAGGAGAAAACTGTGGCATTGCCTGAACAGCATCATCATGAGAGGCTGTTGGCTCTGAAACAAAAAGTCTGGCTTTATTCTTTAAAGTTCTATACATCTATACATGAAGAACAAAAAGGCAAGGGTGACACAATTGGATTATTATCACAAATTGGACACCTATCCATGGGAACAGTAACCTGTTCCATGATGCAGGATATAATTTAAAATAAATAAAAATATATTTTTTTTTAATGTACTGTCTCTTTAAGAGAACGAAAAAATAAATAACTGCATCTCTAGAGAGGATCTTTCCCCAATAAAAAGGACAAAAGGGCCGCTACAATAAATAAATATAATTTATTCAAACTTTGATAAGCCCCTCTACACCTCAGCTCTGAAACTTAGGTGTCTACCTGCTCCTACGATGTCGAATGGAGCGTTCGTAATTCCCCTTCACTCCGTGTCCTCACTACAAAAACCTGCTCTGCATCTGCTGTAGCGAACAGAACTCAAGAGAACACGTCACCGGTCTGAAGTTGTGTCAGTAGATTACTGAAACCGCGCGCTTCAGACCGGAATAGAAGCCCCATGGAAATTGAGCCGTTTTCTGTAGCACTATAAAAGCGCAACTGCCAAGCATCGCATCATATGCAAACTTTTTAAAGTGAACCACACACACACACTCTGCTCACAATAAAATAATGCCAGCAATAAGGGGTTAATTCTTCCCGTCCCTTTAATAATAAAAATGTATTTCCCTTTCCTGCCGTGACTTATTTGTCTAAATCAGAACTGTAAACAAATAAGTAAAAATTGAAAATCACGCTATCGTTCATGCGATCGTGTGATTTCAATGATGGGATTGAGTTAGGGGGGAGTGCCTATGATGCGAGGCATGTCCTCAAGCCCACAATCCCATTTACAGAGCGGTTATGGCTTCAGGACAGTCAAACGGCTAGGATGCTCCATGCAGTCCCAACGGTGCTAAAGCCCAGTGCAGTTAGGATGGCATGGAACGTCCTAACAGTGGGAAAGGGTTAAATAGATGTATTTAACTTAAACAATAACAATTATAGGTTTCACTTTAATTTTTACCACTTGGCCCTCCCTCCTCACACTTAGCAAGGGGTTGACTTTGTGTACATAGATTTGCAGAGGTACAATAAGATTAAGGTCTTTTTCTCAAATCTGTGGGGCCCATTTATAAAATCACGGATGAACAGGGTTTCCTACTTGGGAACCTGTCTGCCTGTGACTATGGCGAGTGGGCAGCAGACTCTGTAGATCCACTGTCCACATTTAACATTGTAGAAGTATTTTCTTGTGAAGCACCACCTCCTGCTTGCACATGAGCAGGAACTGTCAATCACTCCAAATGAGCAAGTTCAGGGTGTTTGAACTCCACCACCTCTCTGGTAGTGAAGAAATTAAGAAGTGGCAGTCAGATGAACACCACTTCTTAACTTGCGGCAAGCAGGCAGGCTTTCCCTGTTTGATAAATGGAGCCCTGTATGTTTAATTTAAAACATTTTTGCTGTGAAGGTTACATCTGCAGACACAAATTCAGTTGTGGGAACTGCAAAACCAAGAATCTGTGACAACATCTTCTAGATAAAAACATTGTGAAGGGATTAATTATATTAATTTACCAAAAAAAATCAAGTATCTTTAGATGGATTTTTCTTCAAAAAGCATTTTATTAAAGAAAAAAATGTAACAAATAAAAAAACTGATTTAAATAAAAACAATAAAACCAAAAAGGAATTGCTTTCCAATTTAAAAAATAATAAAAAAAACTATTTTCATCCAACCTGGTTTTAACCACTAGGATAAAAATGAATTGTTATATTTATTTATACATAAAATGACTAAATAAAATGAATCTGATAGTTCCTAAACCAGCGCTGTTAAAAATGTAATGTAAATGTCCAGAATAAAAAATCAAAATGTACAAAAAATTCTGGTATAAATTGGTTTATAATAGTATCCAGTGCAATTTTCAATCAGTACTTGCCCACATAGGGCTAAGGTGTCCACCTATACGAAATGCAAGCACAGCAATATCTAGGATCCCGGTGAGTAATTTGCTAATGATCTAGGTCCGGCTCCACATTGCTTCAACTGCCATGCTCTGCCGCCCACCTGATTTTTCCTCAAACAAGTAACGGCGCCCAGCATTTGGACTCAACGCAACCTATGTGGGCAAGGGATATTTAAAGTGAAGGTCAATTTTGATGAATTATTGCCCGGTTTTTAATAATCCTATTAAAAACAAGGGCACTTTAATTCATCAAAATTGACATTTCACTTCTTTTCTTCAAAAACTTACCTTTTAATCATGGGAGCCACTCCAGCGACACCCTCGGCCGTCGGAAGCCTCTGCAGACGTCAGAAATGACGAATCCGGCTTCCTCCAATCACGGCTTCCCCCCAGGGGAATCTTGGCCTGATGCAACACCGTGATTGGAGGAAGCCGGATTCGTCATTTTGGACCCGCGAAGACGGCTTACGACGGGGGGAGGAAGTGCTGGAGCGGCTGCCAGGATTAAAAGGTACGTTTTTAAAGAAAACGTGTGAAATGTCAATTTTGATGAATTAAAGTGCCCTGGATTATTAAAAACCAGGCACTAATTCATCAAAATTGACCTTCATTTTAAGGTACCGTACAGCTATAACTATCCAATTGGGTTGAAACACTCACCTTAACTGTAGATACTAAACAGAAGGATTAATCTCACAAAAAAGGGAAAACAAAATTTATGCTTACCTGATAAATTTCTATCTTTCCAGACATGGAGAGTCCACAATGTCATTCCAATTACTAGTGGGATATTCAACTCCTGGCCAGCAGGAGGAGGCAAAGAGCACCCCAGCAAAGCTGTTAAGTGTAACTTCCCTTACCCTTAATCCCCAGTCATTCAGTTGAAGGAAAATGGAAAAAGAAGAAACACAAGGGTGAAAAGGTGCCTGAGGTTTACTCAAAAAAGCTGCCAAAATATAATTAAAAAGAGGGTGGGGTCGTGGACTCTCCTTGTCCGGAAAGAACAAAATTTATCAGGTAAGCATAAATTTTGTTTTCTTTGCTAAGACATGGAGAGTCCACGATGAAATTCCAATTACTAGTGGGAACCAATACCCAAGCTAGAGGACACGGAATGAACAGGGAGGGAGAAAAAGTCAGGAGGATCTAAACAGAAGGCACCACCGCTTGAAGAACTTTTCTCCCAAAAGAAGCCTCGGCCAAGGCAAAAATACAATAATTTGTAGAATTTGGAAAAAGTATGCAAAGAGGACCATGTTGCCGCCTTACAAATAAGTTCCTACAGAAGCTTGATTTTTGAAAGCCCAAGAAGAGGAGACAGCCTTAGTGGAATGAGCCGTAATTCTCTCAGGAGGTTGCTGTCCAGCAGTCTCATAAGCCAAATGAATCAAACTTCTCAACCAGAGAGACAAAAAAGTAGAAGTGGCCTTCTGACCCTTACGCTTTCCCGAGAAAACAACAAACAGGGCAGAAGAATGGCGAAAATCTTTAGTAGCTTGTAAGTAAAATTTTAGAGCCCGCACAACATCCAAGTTACGCAAAAGACATTCCTTATGAGAAGAAGGATTAGGACAAAAGGAAGGAACAACAATTTCCTGGTTAATGTTTCGATACGACACCACCTTAAGGAGAAAACCCAATTTAGTACAAGGACCACCTTATCAGCATGAAAAATAAGGTACAGGGAATCACACTGCAGAGCTGAAAGCTCAGACACTCTGCGAGCGGAAAAAATAGCAACAAGAAACAAAACCTTCTAAGATAATTTTATATCAACAACATGCATTGGCTCAAACACAGGCTGCTGCAAAACTTTAAGAACTAGATTAAGGCTCCACGGGGAAGCAACAGGTTTAAACACAGGCCTGATTCTAACCAGGGCCTGAACAAAGGCTTGAACATCTGGTAAGTCTGCCAGACATTTGTGCAAAAGGATAGATAATGCAGAAATCTGACCCATTAGAGTACTGAACTATAAACTCTTTTCCAGGCCATCCTGAAGAAAAGACAAAATCTGGGGAATCCTTACCCGGCTCCAGGAGAACCCCTTAGATTTGCACCAATAAAGATATTTACGCCATATCTTATGATAAATCTTGAGAGTAACAGGTTTGTGAGCCTGAAGCATAGTTTCAATGACCGCTTCAGAAAAACCACGTCTAGACAGAACTAGGCATTCAATCTCCAAGCAGTCAGCCTCAGAGAATCTAGGTTTGGATGGAGGAAAGGACCCTGAATTAGAAGGTCCTTCCTCTGAGGTAACCTCCAAAGAGGTAGAGATGACATCCTTACAAGATCCGCGACCCAGATCCTGCGAGGCCATGCAGGAGCTATTAGGATCACCAATGCTACCTTCTGTTTGATACAAGCAATGACTCATGGAAGGAGAGCAAACAGAGGAAACAGATATGCCAGAGAAAACCTCCAAGGAACCGCAAGAGCATCTATAAGAACGGCATGAGTATCCCTTGACCTCAAACCGTACTTTGGAACCTTGGGGTTTTGGCGGGACACCATCAGATCCAACTCTGGAACCCCCCACCTGAGGGTTATCTGAGAGAACACTTCCGGATGGAGAGCCCACTCCCTGGGATGAAAAGTCTGTCTACTCAGAAAATCTGCCTCCCAGTTGTCCACTCCTGGAATGTGGATGGCAGATAGAAGACAATCGTGGGCTTCCGACCACTGCAGAATGCGAGTCATCTCCTTCATGGCTAAGGAACTCCAAGTTCTTCCCTGGTGGTTAATGTAAGCCGCTGAGGTGATGTTGTCTGACTGGAATCTGATAAACCGGACTAAAGACAGTTGAGGCCACGCTGATAGGGCATTGAAGATAGCTCTCAACTCCAAGATGATTATGGGAAGAGAGGACTCTTCCCGAGATCACAGGCCCTGAGCCTTCAGAGAACCCCAAACAGCTCCCAAGCCTGACAGGCTGGCATCCGTAGTCACAATTTCCCAGGAAGGTCTCAGAAAGCAAGCGCCCCAAGATAGATGTTCCTCTGACATCCACCACGAGAGAGAGTCTCTTGTTAGAGGGACCAGATTTATTCCCTGTGATAAATCCAAATGGTCTCCGTTACATTGACGGATCATACAAAGTTACAGCAGTCGCAGATGGAACTGAGCAAAAGGAATAATGTCCATGGATGCCACTATCAGACCAATCACCTCCATGCATTGAGCCACTGATGGATGAAAGGCAGACTGGAGAGAAAGGCGGGAAGCAAGAAGTTTGGATTTTCTGACCTCCGTTAGGAAAATTTTCATGGATAGGGAATCTATTATTGTCCCTAGGAAACACACTTTGGTAGATGGGATTACAGAACTTTTTTCCAAATTCACCTTCCACCCGTTGGAACGTAGAAAAGACAACAGCATCTCTGCATGAGATTGGGCTAGTTGAAAAGATGACGTCTGAACCAAGATGTTGTCTAGATAAGGTGCAGCAGAAATTCCCTGGAATCTGATCACTATCAATAGCGCCCCCAGAATCTTTGTGAATATTCTGGAAGCCGTGGCCAAAACAAATGGAAGTGCAACGGGAAATGCTTGTCCAGAAAAGCAAACCTCAGAATCTGGTGGTGTTCCCTGTGAATGGGAACATGAAGGTATGCTTCCTACAGGTCTATGGTCGTCATAAACTGACCTTCCTGTACCAAAGAAAGAATTAATCAAATAGTTTCCATTTTAAAGGACGGGACCCTTAGGAATTTGTTGAGACACTTGAGGTCTAGAATGGGACAAAAAGTTCCCTCCTTTTTGGGAACCACAAATAGATTTGAATAGAATCCTAGACCTTGTTCCCTTAGAGGGACTGGAAAAATAACCCCCAGGGAGGATAAGTCCTTTACACAGTTTAAGAAGGCCTCCTTCTTTACCTGGTTTGAGGATAGTCTTGACAGGAGAAATCTGCTTTTGAGGGCAAGACTTGAATTCCATTCTGTAACCCTTGGATACTATGTCCACAGCCCATGGATCTAAAACATTGCGTATCCAGGCTTGACGAAAGAGAGAAAGCCTGCCCCTACTTGAATCGGGGGGCGGAACCTTCATGCTGAATTAGAGTCAGAAGAAGGCTTCTTGTTTGCTTTCCCTTGTTCCAGGGCTGGCTGGATTTCCAAGTGGATCTGGATTGGTCAGGTTTGGAAGAGGAGGACGTTTGTCCCTTAAAACGAAACGCTAGGATTTACTATTGAAACAAATAAAGGGGACTTTCATTCATGAAGTATAAGATAATTCATGTAGAAAACTCCTTTATTTGTTTCAATCGATCGCCGTTCTTAGCTGCTACAGCAACTCACGGCTAAAAATATTTTTTTGCTAAAAGGTGATGTTTTCAACTCTTAGCCAATAGCTGTGCAGTAAATCCGGCTCCCATGGGCGCCAAGCCAGATTTACCGCACGGCTATTGGCTTAGAGGTGAAAAGGACCGTAGCAGCTAAAAACGGCGATCCATTGAAACAAATAAAGGAGCTTTCTACATGAAGTATCGTCCCCTTTATTTGTTTCAATAGTCAATCCTAGCGTTTGTAAAATGCTAGGATTGACTTTCACTTTAAAGTTACGAAAGGAACGAAAATTAGAAGTCTGACAACCCCTAGAGGTCTATTCTTCTTGTCCTGAGGTAGGAAAGATCGCTTTCCACCCATAATCTCTGAAATGATCTCTGCCAGACCAGGTCCAAACAGAGTCTTTCCCTTATAAGGTAAAGCCAAAAGCTTGGCCTTAGAAGAGACGTCGGCCAACCAAGATTTTAACCACATAGCTCTGCGTGCTAGCAGTGGAGGCTCCTCTATATATGCACAGCCGCACGTGAACCCACCAGCCAAAAGATGAAGACATTTATTTTTTTTGCTGAATAAAATATAATTTTCCCAATAGCCCCCCTATTGGAAAAATTATATTTAATTAACAACCCAAAAAAGTTAAAGACAGACTGTTTATAAAAAAATATAAAAAAATGTTAAACCTTTTTTTTTTTTTTTAACTGCACGTGCGGTAGAGCCTACATGCCTGTCAATGCACTTTATATATTTGCCTGCAGGCACCGCTCCAAGCCTCAAACCCATCCCTATACTTGCTTAATCGCACAGTTCAGCCTGTGCAGGTGAGGTGGTGCTAACAGTCCGGGTATGTCATCACTCCAGTCGCGTGAAGACGCTTGATGAGGCTCCTCCGCCTCAAATGCGCGAAAACTCATTGCGGCCGGATAGTCGTTGGAACATATAGCTAATTTCTCTGATTATACTGGGTATGTTTAAAAAGAACCTAAAAGTTGTACTTGTAACATAAAAAGGATAAATGGTTATAGCCTCTCATCTATCATTTTCTGGGTGTAAGGGTGACAAAGTGAGCTCCATAGTTTTTTTTTTGCAATTTGCTGAATCAATAATGCGGGCGTTTAATTATTAAATTGCTTTAATAATATCTTAAATCCCTATTTAGGTTTGTTCCCCATCAAAGCTTGTCCATTGTTTACTATTCAAAGAAGAGTAGATTTTAAGGATGTCTCATAGTGAGAAAAACCTACTTTTACTAACAAATTGAATCACCTCTACTCGTACTAGGATAGCTAAAAAATATGGGCTGCTTTCAATGTTGGATAAGCTGGTAAATAGTAACAATATTTGTTTCCCATTTTTACTTATGTAAAGTTAGAGATACTTTTGGCTTTGACAGAAACAAACATGATATTAGTTTTGGCTGCTGTATCCTCTCTCTATAACATATCTGTATATATATATATATATATATATATATATATATATATATATATATATATATATATATATATAGGTGGCCCTCGTTTTACAACGGTTCAATTTACACCGTTTCAGAATAACAACCTTTTTTTCCAGTCATGTGACTGCTATTGAAAAGCATTGAGAAGCAGTGCATTTATTAAAATAGCCAGTAGGTGGAGCTGTCCGCTTGTGTTGCAGCAAAGCCAAGCAAGCTGAAATTAATCAGTTTAACCAGACCTGAGCAATCTAACAGATTTTAAAGGAACAAGATCTTCCTGTCTATAAATCAGTCCAGATTGGAATGCATAGAAAGAACTGTTTGCAGAAAAATGCAAGTGAAGTCTGTATTGTGTGATTATTTTATTAGGTTTATAATGCTGTTTAGCAAATGTTTTTGTTCATTTAACTTAGTTTAATTATATATTCTGTGTTGTGATTATTTTATTAGGTTTATAATGCTGTTTAGCATTAAAAGTCTTCATTTCAAAGCTTTAAAAATAATGTTTTAGGTGTTACTTATGACAATTTTGAGAGGGGCCTGGAACCGATCTCCCTCACTTCCCATTGACTTGCATTATAAACTGGGTTTCAATTTACAATGGTTTCGATTTACAACTATTCCTTCTGGAACCTAACCCCAGCATAAAGTGAGGGCTACCTGTATATATATGGTACAGGGGAGGGACTGTGTGTGTGTAAATCAGAGGGAACCTCTCAATATTATGTGTGAGGCATATGGAACCTGTATACAGTATTATAAATCTGGTCCTTGACGTGGTACCTGGGCTTGTCCCATTTGGCCAGATGCGGTAACTAACCTTTCCATTTTTGCTTTTAAATCTTAACTGTGAGCTTGTTGGTGTGCAGGGTTTCCTCTATGTGTTGTATTAATTTTTTTGTAATTCCCCTATGGTTCTGGCACCCACTCCTGTCTGGGGTTAACTGCCTGTGACTCTGGTGACAGCACAGCTTTTTGTGAGTGCCACTGAGCACCCAAGGCTGAGCATGTTGTTGGGTCATGGGATGTGTACCCGGTCCGGTCTTGGAGTGCAGCCCCCTTCTGTGTTTTGTATATATCAATATATATATATGGTACAGGGGAGGGACTGTGTGTGTGTAAATCAGAGGGAACCTCTCAATATTTTGCATAAATAGAACAAGCTATAATGCTATTGTTCGTTTCCAGGTTGAGCGCTTCTCTCTTTTTATTTATGCAAATTATGACATTTTGGGAAGTCTCCCTAAGTGTGATGCGGGAATCCAGACGTGGACCCGTTGCTCAGTGTGCCTAGAGGGATATGGCTGCACCTCACTGACGAGGTCCACAATAGGCCGAAACGTACGTCTGGGGTTTTGCTGTTTCTCTCGTTCAGAGAAGGATTGCCTGGTATTTCGGGGCTGGACTGTACTGTGAAGTCAGGATCAGACTGATATGCTTCAGGAAAGTTTTTCTCTGTGAAAGGCACATGTTGAGCAAAAAGAGGCTGCTTCTTGGGTGGTAACTAGCCATAGAACAAGCTATTATGCTATTGTTCGTTTCCAGGTTGAGCGCTTCTCTCTTTTTATTTATGCAAATTATGACATTTTGGGAAGTCTCCCTAAGTGTGATGCGGGAATCCAGACGTGGACCCGTTGCTCAGTGTGCCTAGAGGGATATGGCTGCACCTCACTGACGAGGTCCACAATAGGCCGAAACGTACGTCTGGGGTTTTGCTGTTTCTCTCGTTCAGAGAAGGATTGCCTGGTATTTCGGGGCTGGACTGTACTGTGAAGTCAGGATCAGACTGATATGCTTCAGGAAAGTTTTTCTCTGTGAAAGGCACATGTTGAGCAAAAAGAGGCTGCTTCTTGGGTGGTAACTAGCCATAGAACAAGCTATTATGCTATTGTTCATTTCCAGGTTGAGCGCTTCTCTCTTTTTATTTTAACCTCTCAATATTATGTGTGAGGAATATGGAACCTGTATACAGTATTATAAATCTATATATAAGGTACTGGGGAGGGGCTGTGTGTGTGTCAGAGAGAAAGAAGGAGGGAACCTCTCTAAAATAAATATCTGTATATAATGTACTGGGGAGGGTCTGTGTGTGTATGAGAGAGGCAGAGGGACCTATCTATAGTATTATATTTCTCTATATATTTCTGCAGGTCCATTATATGATAATGTAAGGTGACTGTGCTGTAGGTACTGCATTTAGCACCCAAGATGATCAATGACTCTTCTGGGGTTAATATGATTAGGACACTGGAGAGTAGGTGACACTGCAATATTTTATTACTGCATGGTGACAGTGCTGCATATTATTACATTTTACTTTTTATTTTATCTATGACCCTGACTCCTATATTTAACTGCTGCAGATAGGCAAGAAACCTGCATATTATTATATTTTACTTTTTAGTAGTAAATGTAAATTTAATTTTCACAATTTATGTATTGTGAACCCCCATTTAAATAACCCACAAGCCGCCACTGCGTGCTAGTACAGTGAAACTAGACATTTCTAGCTCCTAGTCGAATTATCTGCATGTTCGCATCACAGATAAAGGTATTGACCAATTTGAGAGCTTTGATCCCATCTTGGATCTCCTCTACCGTAGTTTCCTCTGCAATAATATCCGACAATGCATCACACCAATAGGATGCAGCTCCCGCAACCATGGCAATACTCACTGCAGGTTACCACTGTAATCCTTGATGAATATACATCTTTTTTAAGTAAGCCTCTAGCTTCTTATCCATTGGATCCTTAAAAGAGCAACTATCCTCTATAGAAATAGTAGCTCTCTTGGCAAGAGTAGAAATTGCTCCTTCTACTTTAGGAACAGTGTGCCATGAGTCACGAATAGAGTCAGCAACAGGAAACATCTTCTTAAAAACAGGGGAAGGGGAAAAAGGAACCCCTGGTTTATCCCAATCCTGAGCAATAATTTCAGACATCTTCCTTGGGACAGGAAAAACCTCAGAAAATGGGGAATCATAAACTCTATCCAATTTAGAAGACTTTGTGGGGTTGACAGCAACGAAGGTTCATAGTCGTCTAAAGTAGCTAGAACCTCTTTCAGTAGTAACCGGAAGTGTTCAAGCTTAAATCTAAAATAAATCTCTTCAGTTTCTGAAGATTTTTCTGCTAAAGTGTCAGAGTCTGAAATCTCACCTTCAGAAGCTACTGAAGTATTCTCCTCATCAGACATATGAAAAAAATTGGCTAATGCAGACCTTGAGTCAAAAGTCCTACTATCAGGCAGATGTTTATATTTTCTCTTACGCTTATCCGATGAAGAGAAAGCTGACAAAGCCGCTATTACTGTAGAAGAAATCTGAGCGGCAAAATCCCCAGGTAAATAAACACTCCCAGGTGGATGAGAGGACACAGAAGGCACAGTATGAGAAACAATTAAGGCTTGAGATGTTTGATGAGACAGCTGAGGCATGTCATGGGCAGCTTTATCCTGAGAGACAGTAGGCTCAGAAGGGAATCATTTTTCCTTAAATTGTAAAGTCTTGGTTAAACAAGAGGAGCAAACTAGCATAGGCAAAAAATTTGGGCCTCTAAACAAAGTAAACATTTATCCATAGAGATGGACTGATCCTGTTGTGAGTCCATGGCTATGAGGTAACAAGTCCCACAAGTAATGGCAAAATTAAATAAATCAAAAATAAAATTAAGAAATTTTAAATTCAAATAATTAACAATGAAAATTAAATATCAAATTTTAATAATATTAACCATAGAAGGTAGCTTTTAGAAACAACCTCAGATTGCCTAAGGCTCCTACCGCCAAAGGAAATACCCCACTAGTAAGAGGAAAAAACGAACTCCTTGAAGAGATCCTCTCCTCTTAAAGATCCAGGTAGATGATGTAAATAAAGCTGACACGAGAAGAGCTCGAGAGCCTCTCGCTAAACCGGAAGTTCGGGCATCACGTGGGCAGGGCTAAAATAAACTGCACAATATTTCTAAGTAAATAAAATGTGCAAAGTGATAGACAGTTAAAAAAACGGCTCTTCTGTTTAAAACACAAATAAGCCCTTAATAGCCCATAGCCTCAATACATAGCCACAGGTTAAATAATAAAGGATATTCTTTACCATTAACCCCTTACATCTATTAGTCAAATGTCAAGTCTCATACTGAATTAAGTGTGCCAAATATTGTCCCATATTGAGTGTGCAAAATATATTGTCCCCATATGAATCCTTAAAAATATAAGGATTATTATGTCTCATAAAAAAAGGATCTGAAAAAGAGGGTTAACCTCTTAAGTGCTGCTGTCCTTCTGTACCTAGAAGGCAAAGGCACTTACCTTAGATCCAACTGCACGATTGATGCTGATCCTTAGGTGTGGCAGGCACTTCGCTCCCTGTCAAGGACCAGTAGGAAAAGAAAGAACAGAGTAACTAACTCTGGCATTCTACAAAGGGGTAGCAAAGTGTTAAAAGTAAAGCAAAGACTACCTTGTCGCCTTTTAACTGCTAAGAGCCAACACTACTCTAAATCAAGAGATTGACGTGGACACAGCTAGACCCCAATCCTTGCTTGCAGGGAAAAGTACCCATAAAAGGATTCAAATCTTCAGACACCAACTTCGCACAACCTCCATTGACAGAGGCCAAGAGAATGACTGGAGATTATGGGTAAGGGAAGTTACACTTAACAGCTTTGCTGGGGTGCTATTTGCACCCTCCTGCTGGTCATGAGTTGAACATCCCACTAGTAATTGGAATGACGTTGTGGACTCTCCATGTCATAGGAAAGAAATCTATTACTTTATTTTAAGAGACATTTACATATCCCTAATTAAAAGATAAACTGGAAAAATTATGATGCAGATAAGAATTTTGAAAGACTGACAATTGCATCAGAAATTATTATAAACTATTTTATACTGGAATTGTTTTGTATATTTAGATTTTTTTATTGGACATTTACATTACATTTTCACAGGTGCTGGTTTAGGAACTATCAAATGCATTTTATTTATGTATGTATTATGTAATAACAGAATTTATGTTTACCTGATAAATTACTTTCTCCAACGGTGTGTCCGGTCCACGGCGTCATCCTTACTTGTGGGATATTCTCTTCCCCAACAGGAAATGGCAAAGAGCCCAGCAAAGCTGGTCACATGATCCCTCCTAGGCTCCGCCTTCCCCAGTCATTCGACCGACGTAAAGGAGGAATATTTGCATAGGAGAAATCATATGATACCGTGGTGACTGTAGTTAGAGAAAAGAAATCATCAGACCTGATTAAAAAACCAGGGCGGGCCGTGGACCGGACACACCGTTGGAGAAAGTAATTTATCAGGTAAACATAAATTCTGTTTTCTCCAACATAGGTGTGTCCGGTCCACGGCGTCATCCTTACTTGTGGGAACCAATACCAAAGCTTTAGGACACGGATGATGGGAGGGAGCAAATCAGGTCACCTAGATGGAAGGCACCACGGCTTGCAAAACCTTTCTCCCAAAAATAGCCTCAGAAGAAGCAAAAGTATCAAATTTGTAAAATTTGGTAAAAGTGTGCAGTGAAGACCAAGTCGCTGCCTTACATATCTGATCAACAGAAGCCTCGTTCTTGAAGGCCCATGTGGAAGCCACAGCCCTAGTGGAATGAGCTGTGATTCTTTCAGGAGGCTGCCGTCCGGCAGTCTCATAAGCCAATCTGATGATGCTTTTAAGCCAAAAAGAGAGAGAGGTAGAAGTTGCTTTTTGACCTCTCCTTTTACCAGAATAAACAACAAACAAGGAAGATGTTTGTCTGAAATCCTTTGTAGCCTCTAAATAGAACTTTAGAGCACGAACTACATCCAAATTGTGCAACAAACGTTCCTTCTTTGAAACTGGATTCGGACACAAAGAAGGCACAACTATCTCCTGGTTAATATTTTTGTTAGAAACAACTTTCGGAAGAAAACCAGGTTTAGTACGCAAAACCACCTTATCTGCATGAAACACCAGATAAGGAGGAGAACACTGCAGAGCAGATAACTCTGAAACTCTTCTAGCAGAAGAAATTGCAACCAAAAACAAAACTTTCCAAGATAATAACTTGATATCTACGGAATGTAAGGGTTCAAACGGAACCCCTTGAAGAACTGAAAGAACTAAATTGAGACTCCAAGGAGGAGTCAAAGGTTTGTAGACAGGCTTGATTCTAACCAGAGCCTGAACAAAAGCCTGAACATCTGGCACAGCCGCCAGCTTCTTGTGAAGTAAAACAGATAAAGCAGAAATCTGTCCCTTCAAAGAACTTGCAGATAATCCTTTCTCCAAACCCTCTTGTAGAAAGGATAGAATCTTAGGAATTTTTACCCTGTTCCATGGGAATCCTTTTGATTCGCACCAACAGATATATTTTTTCCATATTTTATGGTAAATTTTTCTAGTTACAGGCTTTCTAGCCTGAATAAGAGTATCAATGACAGAATCTGAGAACCCACGCTTTGATAAAATCAAGCGTTCAATCTCCAAGCAGTCAGTTGGAGTGATGCCAGATTCGGATGTTCGAACGGACCTTGAACAAGAAGGTCCCGTCTCAACGGTAGCTTCCATGGTGGAGCCGATGACATATTCACCAGGTCTGCATACCAAGTTCTGCGTGGCCACGCAGGAGCTATCAAGATCACCGAAGCCCTCTCCTGATTGATCCTGGCTACCAGCCTGGGAATGAGAGGAAACGGTGGGAACACATAAGCTAGGTTGAAGGTCCAGGGCGCTACTAGTGCATCTACTAGAGTCGCCTTGGGATCCCTGGATCTGGACCCGTAGCAAGGAACCTTGAAGTTCTGACGAGACGCCATCAGATCCATGTCTGGAAAGCCCCATAATTGAGTTATTTGGGCAAAGATTTCCGGATGGAGTTCCCACTCCCCCGGATGAAATGTCTGACGACTCAGAAAATCCGCTTCCCAATTTTCCACTCCTGGGATGTGGATTGCAGACAAGTGGCAGGAGTGGAGCTCCGCCCATTGAATTACTTTGGTCATTTCTTCCATCGCCAGGGAACTCCTTGTTCCCCCCTGATGGTTGATATATGCAACAGTCGTCATGTTGTCTGATTGAAACCTTATGAATTTGGCCTTTGCTAGTTGAGGCCAAGCCTTGAGAGCATTGAATATCGCTCTCAGTTCCAGAATGTTTATCGGGAGAAGAGATTCTTCCCGAGACCATAGACCCTGAGCTTTCAGGTGTTTCCAGACCGCGCCCCAGCCCACCAGGCTGGCGTCGGTCGTTACAATGACCCACTCTGGTCTTCTGAAGCTCATCCCTTGGGACAGGTTGTCCAGGGTCAGCCACCAACGGAGTGAATCTCTGGTCCTCTGATCTACTTGGATCGTCGGGGACAAATCTGTATAATCCCCATTCCACTGTCTGAGCATGCACAGTTGTAATGGTCTTAGATGAATTAGCGCAAAAGGAACTATGTCCATTGCCGCAACCATCAAACCTATTACTTCCATGCACTGCGCTATGGAAAGAAGAAGAACAGAATGAAGTACTTGACAAGAGCTTAGAAGTTTTGATTTTCTGGCTTCTGTCAGAAAAATCTTCATTTCCAAGGAGTCTATTATTGTTCCCAAGAAGGGAACTCTTGTTGACGGGAATAGAGAACTTTTTTCTACGTTCACTTTCCACCCGTGAGATCTGAGAAAGGCTAGGACAATGTCCGTATGAGCCTTTGCTTGAGGTAGAGACGACACTTGAATCAGTATGTCGTCCAAGTAGGGTACTACTGCAATGCCCCTTGGCCTTAGCACCGCTAGAAGGGACCCTAGTACCTTTGTGAAAATTCTTGGAGCAGTGGCTAGTCCGAATGGAAGTGCCACAAACTGGTAATGCTTGTCCAGAAAGGCGAATCTTAGGAACCGATGATGTTCCTTGTGGATAGGAATATGTAGATACGCATCCTTTAAATCCACCGTGGTCATGAATTGACCTCCCTGGATGGTAGGAAGAATTGTCCGAATGGTTTCCATCTTGAACGATGGGACCTTGAGAAATTTGTTTAGGATCTTGAGATCCAAAATTGGCCTGAATGTTCCCTCTTTTTTGGGAACTATGAACAGATTGGAGTAAAACCCCATCCCTTGTTCTCCTAATGGAACAGGATGAATCACTCCCATTTTTAACAGGTCTTCTACACAATGTAAGAATGCCTGTCTTTTTATTTGGTCTGAAGACAATTGAGACCTGTGGAACCTTCCCCTTGGGGGTAGTTCCTTGAATTCCAGGAGATAACCTTGAGAAACTATTTCTAGCGCCCAAGGATCCTGAACATCTCTTGCCCAAGCCTGAGCGAAGAGAGAGAGTCTGCCCCCCACCAGATCCGGTCCCGAATCGGGGGCCAGCATCTCATGCTGTCTTGGTAGCGGTAGCGGGCTTCTTGGCCTGCTTACCTTTGTTCCAGCCTTGCATCGGTCTCCAGGCTGGCTTGGTTTGAGAAGAATTACCCTCTTGCTTAGAGGATGTAGAATTTGAGGCTGGTCCGTTTCTGCGAAAGGGACGAAAATTTGTTTTATTTTTAGCCTTAAAAGACCTATCCTGAGGAAGGGCGTGGCCCTTTCCCCCAGTGATGTCTGAAATAATCTCTTTCAAGTCAGGGCCAAACAGCGTTTTCCCCTTGAAAGGGATGTTAAGCAATCTGTTCTTGGAGGACACATCCGCTGACCAAGACTTCAGCCAAAGCGCTCTGCGCGCCACAATAGCAAAACCTGAATTTTTCGCCGCTAATCTAGCTAATTGCAAAGTGGCGTCTAAGGTAAAAGAGTTAGCCAACTTAAGTGCTTGAACTCTGTCCATAACCTCCTCATAAGAGGATGCTTGATTGAGCGACTTTTCTAGTTCCTCGAACCAGAAACACGCTGCTGTAGTGACAGGAACAATGCATGAAATTGGTTGTAGAAGGTAACCTTGCTGAACAAACATCTTTTTAAGCAAACCCTCTAATTTTTTATCCATAGGATCTTTAAAAGCACAACTATCTTCTATAGGGATAGTGGTGCGTTTGTTTAGAGTAGAAACCGCCCCCTCGACCTTGGGGACTGTCTGCCATAAGTCCTTCCTGGGATCGACCATAGGAAACAATTTCTTAAATATAGGGGGAGGGACAAAAGGTATGCCGGGCCTTTCCCATTCTTTATTTACAATGTCCGCCACCCGCTTGGGTATAGGAAAAGCTTCGGGGGGCACCGGGACCTCTAGGAACCTGTCCATCTTACATAATTTCTCTGGAATGACCAAATTGTCACAATCATCCAGAGTAGATAACACCTCCTTAAGCAGAGCGCGGAGATGTTCCAATTTAAATTTAAATGTAATAACGTCAGGTTCAGCTTGTTGAGAAATTTTTCCTGAATCTGAAATTTCTCCCTCAGACAAAACCTCCCTAGCCCCTTCAGACTGGTGTAAGGGCATGTCAGAACCATTATCATCAGCGTCCTCATGCTCTTCAGTATCTAAAACAGAGCAGTCGCGCTTTCGCTGATAAGTGGGCATTTTGGCTAAAATGTTTTTAATAGAATTATCCATTACAGCCGTTAATTGTTGCATAGTAAGGAGGATTGGCGCACTAGATGCACTAGGGGCCTCCTGAGTGGGCAAGACTGGTGTAGACATAGAAGGGGATGATGCAGTACCATGCTTACTCCCCTCACTTAAGGAATCATTTTGGGCAACATTATTATCAGTGGCATCATTGTCCCTACTTTGTTTGTCACATTCATCACATATATTTAAATGGATAGGAACCTTGGCTTCCGAACATACAGAACATCGTCTATCTGATAGTTCAGACATGTTAATAGGCATAAACTTGATAACAAAGCACAAAAAACGTTTTAAAATAAAACCGTTACTGTCTCTTTAAATTTTAAACTGAACACACTTTTTTACTGAATATACGCAAAAGTATGAAGGAAATGTTCAAAATTCACCAAAATTTCACCACAGTGTCATAAAGCCTTAAAAGTATTGCACACCAAATTTGAAAGCTTTAACTCTTAAAATAACGGAACCGGAGCCGTTTTTACATTTAACCCCTATACAGTCCCTGGTATCTGCTTTGCTGAGACCCAACCAAGCCCAGAGGGGAATATGATACCAAATGACGCCTTCAATAAGCTTTTTCAGTGGATCTGAGCTCCTCACACATGCATCTGCATGCCTTGCTTCTCAAAAACAACTGCGCATTAGTGGCGCGAAAATGAGGCTCTGCCTATGACTAGAAAAGGCCCCCAGTGAAAAAGGTGTCCAATACAATGCCTGTCCGTTTTTTTAACAAAATTGCCAAGATTAAAATAATTCTCCAAAGTTATAAACCATTAAATATGCTTATATAGTAATCGTTTTGGCCCAGAAAAATGTCTACCAGTCTTTAAAGCCCTTGTGAAGCCCTTTTATTCTTATATTGAAAATTAAGAAAATGGCTTACCGGATCCCATAGGGAAAATGACAGCTTCCAGCATTACCAAGTCTTGTTAGAAATGTGTCATACCTCAAGCAGCCAAAGTCTGCTCACTGTTTCCCCCAACTGAAGTTAATTCCTCTCAACAGTCCTGTGTGGAAACAGCCATCGATTTTAGTAACGGTTGCTAAAATCATTTTCCTCTTACAAACAGAAATCTTCATCTCTTTTCTGTTTCAGAGTAAATAGTACATACCAGCACTATTTTAAAATAACAAACTCTTGATTGAAGAATAAAAACTACATTTAAACACCAAAAAACTCTGAGCCATCTCCGTGGAGATGTTGCCTGTGCAACGGCAAAGAGAATGACTGGGGAAGGCGGAGCCTAGGAGGGATCATGTGACCAGCTTTGCTGGGCTCTTTGCCATTTCCTGTTGGGGAAGAGAATATCCCACAAGTAAGGATGACGCCGTGGACCGGACACACCTATGTTGGAGAAATATATATATATATATATATATATACACACACACACACATACACACACACACACACACACATACAACCCTCTGACAAACAATGTACTCTGAGGGGAAGTGGCCTCAACATAGACTGAAAGCCCTTCTCACTTAAGAATCATATGCACATCATTATTCACCCTCCTCCGGAGGCAAAGACAAGATTGAGGTACCTGTGAGGTGGGAGGGGTTTTATAGCTCTCTTGGGGTTTGGAAATCTTTGCCTCCTCCTAGTGGTTGGTGGACTCTCACCCCCTGTGTGAAATAAATCATAGTTTACAGAATTTGCTTTGTAGCTTCTCTAGAGAATGTGGGGCAGGCAGAATTATTTTTAGCTACTTAATTTTGCCTTAAAATACTATACACCAGAATTTAAAAGTGAGCTATTTTGGGGGACTTTTAGACAGGCATGTCAAAACACAATCTTTCATGGCCACAATGTATCTGCTTAAACATAACTGAATTGTTTAAAAAGACAGTAAATGCTAAAAAAAAAAGGGTCAATAAAACACCCATCACACACATAAACAAAACCTTTTTTTTTTATATGTAAGAATATATATTTTTTTTAATAAGTGCTTTTCTATGATGCTTTTTGTTTACATAGCTTTTTTTGTAGCCATTTCAGCAGTATTGACATTTTTAGTATAAATGGAGGATTTAACAGAAAGTGCCGCTATTCCAAATGACAAAATAAAGGTAAAACTGTTATTAGTAAACAATTTAATACCCTCCAGCATTTAAAATGGATAATTGGAAACACAATAAAGTGGAGAAACTTTTGCAGAGCACTGTTTTTAAGATTAATCATAAAATCTTTTATTTTTAAAGCTCTCAGATGTGCTGCTTCTACATTATACAAATTAGATCATACATGAGTGGGAAACTAACTAAACAAGGAAGAAATCAGAGTTTTAATATTCGTACAATCTTCTAATAACTAATAGTTAATGAACACAAAAGACAAACCATGTTTAGGTTTTCTTTCCAACACATAAAACTATGCAAATGCTCAGATAATAAAAGTAGAAAGTCAAAGTTGCTTCCAGTCTCCAGCTGAAATTGCTGTAGCATGAAATTGAACAAAAGTATTATCTCTACTATTAAATTATCCAATCACAGGATGCAGATTCACTTAAGAACAAAAATATTTCAGTAGCAAATTGTATTTTCATTACTGTAATGAAAACATGGGATTTATTGTGGGCATGGTGATTACAGTTTATCGTAAAGGGATTCTACAAGCTACCAAGTGAATGTGTTCAATGAAAATTCTCACTGGCTTGCAATGTTCATCTAACTCTATGGTACTTAAGCAAAAACATTTATTAAAAGTCCATCTAGAAATCCTACTTGCTACAGAAATACGGTCGGTAATCTCACACTCATTAAATTAGCTTTTGAGAATGCACAGACATGGAAACTGAAAGTATGAACATTATGGTGAATTAAACAAACAAAAAGCACTTTAAGCTGTTAGACTTTTATATTAATGTGTCATATATATATATATATATATATATATATACACATATATATATATATATACAGTATTTGTATATATATATATATATATATATATATATATATATATATATATATATATATATATATATATATATATATATATACAGGGAGTGCAGAATTATTAGGCAAGTTGTATTTTTGAGGATTAATTTTATTATTGAACAACAACCATGTTCTCAATGAACCCAAAAAACTCATTAATATCAAAGCTGAATAGTTTTGGAAGTAGTTTTTAGTTTGTTTTTAGTTATAGCTATTTTAGGGGGATATCTGTGTGTGCAGGTGACTATTACTGTGCATAATTATTAGGCAACTTAACAAAAAACAAATATATACCCATTTCAATTATTTATTTTTACCAGTGAAACCAATATAACATCTCAACAATCACAAATATACATTTATGACATTAAAAAACAAAACAAAAACAAATCAGTGACCAATACAGCCACCTTTCTTTGCAAGGACACTCAAAAGCCTGCCATCCATGGATTCTGTCAGTGTTTTGATCTGTTCACCATCAACATTGCGTGCAGCAGTAACCACAGCCTCCCAGACACTGTTCAGAGAGGTGTACTGTTTTCCCTCCTTGTAAATCTCACATTTGATGATGGACCACAGGTTCTCAATGGGGTTCAGATCAGGTGAACAAGGAGGCCATGTCATTAGATTTTCTTCTTTTATACCCTTTCTTGCCAGCCACGCTGTGGAGTACTTGGACGCGTGTGATGGAGCTTTGTCCTGCATGAAAATCATGTTTTTCTTGAAGGACTTCTTCCTGTACCACTGCTTGAAGAAGGTGTCTTCGAGAAACTGGCAGTAGGACTGGGAGTTGAGCTTGACTCCATCCTCAACCCGAAAAGGCCCCACAAGCTCATCTTTGATGATACCAGCCCAAACCAGTACTCCACCTCCACCTTGCTGGTGTCTGAGTCGGACTGGAGCTCTCTGCCCTTTACCAATCCAGCCACGGGCCCATCAATCTGGCCCATCAAGATTCACTCTCATTTCATCAGTCCATAAAACCTTAGAAAAATCAGTCTTGAGATATTTCTTGGCCCAGTCTTGACGTTTCAGCTTGTGTGTCTTGTTCCGTGGTGGTCGTCTTTCAGCCTTTCTTACCTTGGCCATGTCTCTGAGTATTGCACACCTTGTGCTTTTGGGCACTCCAGTGATGTTGCAGCTCTGAAATATGGCCAAACTGGTGGCAAGTGGCATCTTGGCAGCTGCACGCTTGACTTTTCTCAGTTCATGGGCAGTTATTTTGCGCCTTGGTTTTTCCACACGCTTCTTGCGACCCTGTTGACTATTTTGAATGAAACGCTTGATTGTTCGATGATCACGCTTCAGAAGCTTTGCAATTTTAAGAGTGCTGCATCCCTCTGCAAGATATCTCACTATTTTTGACTTTTCTGAGCCTGTCAAGTCCTTATTTTGACCCATTTTGCCAAAGGAAAGGAAGTTGCCTAATAATTATGCACACCTGATATAGGGTGTTGATGTCATTAGACCACACCCATTCTCATTACAGAGATGCACATCACCTAATATGCTTAATTGGTAGTAGGCTTTCGAGCCTATACAGCTTGGAGTAAGACAACATGCATAAAGAGGATGATGTGGTCAAAATACTCATTTGCCTAATAATTCTGCACTCCCTGTATATACATACATACACACACACATCAAAGGGTCAACTCTCTTTACGTTTTATATCTAAAGTAAGTTCCATGAAGGCTACCATCAAAATAAATGTTGCAGGTTATTAAAAGGATAGTAAACCCAAATATTTTCTTTCATGATTCAGATAGAGCATGCAATTTGAAGCAACTTTCTAATTTACTCATATTATCAATTTTTCTTCATTCTCCTGGTATCTTTATTTGAAAAAGCAGGAATGAAAGCTTTGGAGCCGGCCTATTTTTGTTTTAGTACCCTGGGTAGGGCCTGCTGATTGGTAGTTACATTAAACCATCCAAACGGCAAGGGCAACCCAGGTTCTCAACTTAAAATGGGGCAGCTCCAAAGCTTTTATTCCTGCTTTTTCAAATAAAGATATCACGACAACAAAGAACATTTGATAATAGGAATAATTTAGAAAATTGCTTAAAATTGCATGCTCTATCTGAATAATGAAAGACAATATTTGGATTTACTATCCCTTTAAGCTTCAGAGGTTAAAACCAAATTCAGTCAAAAGCAGGACACTTATTTAAAAGCAAATAAAATATGTCCTTGGCATATCTTGCTTGCCTTTATCCAGGGCAACTTTGTATTCACCTGAAGGTTTCCAAAAGAGAATTTATAATCTAAATAAAGCCCTTGCTATAAAGAATTTTGGTACAAAGGCTTTTCTTCAATACTGGCCTTCAGATTCTAAATGTTCTTCCAAGGCAGTGATGGCTAACCTTGGCACCCCAGATGTATTAAAACTACATTTACCATGACGCTTCGGCACTCTGCAGTCTAGTTAAGCATCATGGGAAATGTAGTTCTAAAACATCTGGGGTGCCAATTTTAGCCATCGCTGTCCAAGGGTAATAATTATCATATAACTAAAAATTATTGGATGCGCCAAACCAAATATAAAATATAATATGTGGAAAAAACAGTGCATAAACAAAAAAGAAAAGAAAAAAATCAATCAAAACAATCCCCTCTACCTCAGAGGAAAAAGTAAATTGTGCTAAAGTGTGGTATATAAAAAAACAATTATAAGCATAAATAACACACACACAAAAATACTTATGCAGTGAAATGTGAAAAAGTCCCAATGTGGCAAAAGTGTACTCTCCACAGAGGTGGTGGAAGCTAACTACTTCCAATGCAGGGGGTGAATCAGGCAGGAAACAAACAAATCTGAATGATGAAAAAAAAAAAAAGGAGGCACCACAATAGTGCAGATCAATGCGATTCATGGAACACATACGCAGCATTCAATTGATTCTCCTCTGTGATGTTTTGTATTTGCACTTATATCTGTGTATGTACCGATAGTTCTTTTTGCATTTATTTCAGATATTCTAATTGTTTGTATGATATTATTATCAATTGTTGGCCTTCTGTATTATACCATTTTATTTGCGTATTATTTGATTTTCATTACGGGTTCATGTTGCATTTTTATTTTTACATTGTATCTTTTTGTAGATTTTGACATTTACGATGAGTAGTTACATATATTGTTACTCTCTTGATATGCTTCTGGATATTCATTATGTAATGTGAATCTTTAAATTGTATGCAAATAGATGTGGGATTTTTTCGATCCATATATAATTTTACCCGTTATCCAAGAGTCATATGCGAGGGATACCCATATGTTCTTATTTCAATTTGGCTATCTACCTTGTTGTACATGATTTGGCTTTTTTCCAAATTCTCATATTGAAATCTATTTATTTACACATTTGTTCTAGTTGGGGTGTATCGATTTAATCCATCCCTGATTGATCTATTTTGGTCCAATCATATCCCTTTCAGTTTTGCCGTCAACATGACGACTTATGGGACACTTTGCGCATGTACACCGGGTTTTACTAGATGCCAGTTTTAGTGTTTATAAGTCGTGTTGTTTACAGCTAATGTATACACCTGAAGAAACGGTCATTGACGGCCGAGAAACGCGTTGTGTTGCATTGTTTTTATTAAAGCTTATTTTATATACCACAACTTGTATATGTAAGCTGATTTTACACCACGACTTTTACCAAGATTTGATATATTTTTTTCCTTTTCACTTCAAATAAGTGATCAATGAGGAATTGAGAGCACTTTTTAGGCTGTTTTTTCGTTATAGCAGCTTCTCATCATAGCAGCTTCCAGGGAGGTGCTTAATTGCCGGAGCGAGGTGACCGAGAGAATAGCTAGCTGGACGGCTATTTAAAGTTCCAGAAGGCATTTGTTGCACTTCTCAAGTGCCTAATACTTTGTGAGTATGATGATGATGCTTTCTGCGTATGTGTTCTATTGATCGCATTGATCTGCACTATTGTGGCGCCGCCTTCTTTTCTCATCATTCAGATTAATAATCAAATTATATGTATTTAAAGCGAAAAGTAAAATGAAGCCTTTATATTTATAGGTTACTTGATGGATCCTTTTGCCATATAAGGTTCATACTATGTACATAATAAACAAGAGCTCTCATAATTTGTATGATCTTATGAGAACACATTAAATAGACTTGATTTAGGAACTAAAATGTAACTTACCTTTACAGGAATATCCTTTTCCTGGTTTGCTGCTTCAGAGGTGAAGACATAGGAGATCTCTTTATGTGATGTGGTCTGCCTACAGATAGCACATTTGATAGCACTTCTGCGCGTGCCTACACTGTACTGTTCTATAATGATGGCTACACATTCATTACAAAAGCAATGTCCGCAAGTCAGTACAGCCCACTAGAATGGAAGGCAAAAAGAGAAACATAAAATTAATCATTTGTAACCAAATTAAATGTATTACCTGCCAAATTTAATTTAATTTATTAATCCACCTAGTGGTATTTAAACAAGGGTTTTCTTTACAAAGTGAACAGAGATTACTACACACTCTTTGTAACATTTTCAACCATAACTAATTTCATTTATTCTCCCTTGTATTTGTGTGAAATTGCAAAATTCAGTACATGATTAATACATACAAAGGGGTATGCTTTTGGAATTAGCCAAGAATAAATGGCATAAAAAGGCAAGATTACATTTCAATTTGTCTTGACTCATCACAGCTACATTCAACGCAAAAGAAAACATATGAATGAGAGAGGATTTATCAACTGCTAATTTATTATATAAGAACTAGTCCTAAAGCCTGTGTACACAGGCCATTTTTTGCAGTACAGCGGTCCCACCCCTTGCTCTCTCTCTATCCCCCCTCTCTTTTGCTCTCTTTTTCTCCCCTCTCTTTTGCTCTCTCTCTCCCCCTCTCTTTTGCTCTCTCTCTCCCTCTTTTGCGCTCTCTCTTCCCCCCTCTCGTTTGTTCTCTCTCTCTCCTTTCATTTGCTCTCTCTCTCCTCTCATTTGCTCCCTCTCTCTCTCATCTCATTTGCTCTCTCTCCTCTCGTTTGTTGTCTCTTTCCCTCTCTTTTGCGCACTCTCCCCCTCTCTTGTGCTCTCTCCCCCTCTCTTGTGCTCTCTCCCCCCTCTCTTTTGTGCTCTCTCCCCCCTCTCTTTTGTGCTCTCTCCCTACTCTCTTTTGTGCTCTCTCCCTACTCTCTTGTGCTCACTCCCCCACTTTTTGTGCTCTCCCCCCTCTCTTTTGTGCTCTCTCCCCCTCTCTTTTGTGCTCTCTCCCCCTCTCTTTTGTGCTCTCTCCCCCCTCTCTTTTGTGCTCTCTCCCCCTCTCTCTTGTGCTCTCTCCCCCCTCTCTCTTGTGCTCTCTCCCCCCTCTCTCTTGTGCTCTCTCCCCCTCTCTTTTGTGCTCTCTCCCCCCTCTCTCTTGTGCTCTCTCCCCCTCTCTTTTGTGCTCTCTCCCCCTCTCTTTTGTGCTCTCTCCCCCCTCTCTTTTGTGCTCTCTCCCCCTCTCTTTTGTGCTCTCTCCCCCTCTCTTTTGTGCTCTCTCCCCCTCTCTTTTGTGCTCTCTCCCCCTCTCTTTTGTGCTCTCTCCCCCCTCTCTTTTGTGCTCTCTCCCCCCTCTCTTTTGTGCTCTCTCCCCCCTCTCTTTTGTGCTCTCTCCCCCCTCTCTTTTGTGCTCTCTCCCCCCTCTCTTTTGTGCTCTCTCCCCCTCTCTTTTGTGCTCTCTCCCCCCTCTCTTTTGTGCTCTCTTCCCCCTCTCTTTTGTGCTCTCTCCCCCTCTCTTTTGTGCTCTCTCCCCCCTCTCTTTAGTGCTCTCTCCCCCTCTCTTTTGTCCAATGATGAACAATATTTCCTTGTGAAATAAATCTTTAGCCTGGGAGACACTTTCACTTTTTCTTCAAATGTCTTTATCATACCAACCTTTATTAAGGAAAAAAGTCTAACCAACAACACATCAATTCCAATATCACAAAGGGATAAGCTAGCTGCGACAATTTCCCAAACATATAACCAAGCAGGTCTGGAGTTGAGAAGCATTACATGATCTCTTCAGAAAAAGAGGTGGTTACCCTATTACCCATATGGTACCCTGTTACCACATTTGGAATACAGGTGTTTTAGCACCTTAAAAAAAGATATGTGTAGCAAAATGCTAATCTTCAGAATCAAATCAAGACAAATAAATATAATGGTAAAGCTCCTGAATGAATGCACTTTTTAACCTTTAAGTTTACTATTGTAATTTGTATTTAAACATTTGAAATGAAACACTTTTTTGTGCATTTAAATCCAGCATACTACAGATAATTAGTTATTCACATTATTCTCATTAATATGTTTTAATGATTTTTAATGTTTCTTTGTTTTAGCGGAGCAAAATCAAAAACTATTGGTTATCTAATCAGCCTGGTTTTGAATACCTGCGCTACTCATCCAGAAAACCATACTTCTCAAGACTAGGAAACCAATGAACTTTGGTATAACAGGACACATATTCATGGAAGAATCCCTGTAGCATCTATCTGATGTCTTAAGCATAGGATAAACCAATGTGTTCTTAGAATGATAGAAAAGTAAATATTCTAACTTGGTACACTCACAGTTAGAGGAAGATCTGTGTTTTGTGTTAAATTCTTTATTTCGCCAGATTTTTTTCTTTTAATTTAAAATAATAAATGAAATAATAATAATCAATGCCACATGCACAATACATGAAAAAGGGCTTTGCCTGAGGAGGCAACAGATAACTTTACAAAGGGCTTACAGAACCCATAGTTATGATTGCTGGTGTTAAATGGGTAGGAATTTTAAGGCTATTACTGTCAGTTGCTATTGTAGGTTTTCTATATTATAAAAAGAGGAATCAGGATTTGTAAAGGTTGATTTTCTATGTTACTATGTAACGCAAGGCTTGCTATAAACAATTTCTAACACATTGTACTGTATGAATTATTTTGTTGAAGATATGTAAACCTTTTAAAGGGACATTCCAGCCAAAATTGGAATCCATGTAGATGCATTTTAGTTTTGAATATAAGCATTTTTGTAATATACATGTATTAGCAAAAATGCTTCTAATAAAAATGATGACTGTTTTAAAAGTGTATTTAAGTATGCACCAAGCACCAGCATTTTAAATACAGCACTTTATCAGAGAGCCTAATCTGGTAATGGCTCAATTTGTTAATTGGTGACATAATAGAAGCCCCACTGGCGCTCTGAGCAGCTGCAGTATTTAAAATGCTGGTGCACTGAGAATATCTAGCTATGCTTCACATGCACAGAAAAATGTTAACACTAGAACAGCGATAACTTATTAGAAGCATTTTTGCCAATACATGTATATTGCAAATATGTTTCTATTCAAAGATGTAATTTGTCGATTTACATTTATAAAGGGCTTTTTCAAATGTATTTTATTTATTTTTTAAAATACGATTGCCAAAAAGATTTTAAAACCTAAGAAGTATATTGTGAAAGCACATCCATACTTAAAATAGGCATTAAAACGGGCTCTGTGTCAAAGCTTATGTTTCTCTATCTCAGAAGTTAGTGAAGCAGTTTCATAAAGGTAGTTATGCGCCTTAATTGCAATATATAACAGACAACCAAAAGAAAAATGAGTGGATTAAAAAAAAAACAAAAAAAACATAACACATTTTATTCAGCAGATTTCAAAATAAATGAGTGCATCAATTTCTAAACTAGAGCAAATAGTTAAAGAATAGCTGCATAAGTTCAATAGATTTTACCTGCTTTCCAAGATCCCGAGCACATATTGGGCAAGGTTCTGGATTTACTCCATCCGAAGTTTTATCCTGAGACTGAAGGAAATATTAGTTATACGTTTCTTGAATGGTTACATTATTAACACAGAACATGAAATTATACAATATTATATTTTGGAATATTTGTAACTTTAAAATAGGACAGTTTGGAGAGGAGATGGAACCAAGTGCAGCCAACAAAATCTTATTTAATTTAGTCAACAATAATAATACAGTTTATACATGTAAGATAAAAGTAGTTTTAATCATTTTTAATACTTTTGTATACATAGTACCCTCAGAAAGCTAGTACAGTACTTTAATCAGAAAGGTAATATTTGTTGTTTTAAAAAATACATTTGCCTTTTAGAACACAAAAAAAAAAAAAAAAAAAACACACCAAAGACACAGGGAGATAAAATTGTCACTTGCAGGCAAGGAAAATTTGTCATTTTTGATCATTTTATTTTTTATATTAATTAAAAAAGATTGGATTTCAGAATAAGTTTGTAGTTTAGAATCTTCCATTTTGTTTTTAATTTAGCTGTGTGCTTGCAAGAGAGTGTTAGACTTGTCTGGGTTTAACTGCCTGAGTCCCTTAAAGCTGTGCAGTTGTCTGTGAGTGCAGTTGATCGCCAAGGGCTGTGAGTTTTGCAGTCATGCAAGTTTTTTATGTGTATAAGGAAATTACAAATGGCCTATGTCATACTTGTTTGTACCTCAGTTTGTTTGTTGGATGCATTGTGTGACTGCTATTTAGGGACCTTGGGAGGAAGAGACCTTGTTGTGGTCCTAGGTCTATGGCAAATTTGGCCAAAAGCTGTACCTAACTAACATTTTGCTTTTAATCTAGCTGTGTGCATAATAGAGTGCCAGACTTCCTATGTGATGCATTAATAACTTTGTTTTGTAATCTTCCCTATGGAGTTTGCTCCCAGGCTTGGCTGGGATTAACTGCCTGTCAGCCAGATTACGGGTTTTGCGTTATGGCTGGCTCGCTAATTACTTGCAAGTTATTTTCAGTGCTCACCTTTCATAGCGCTGCTATTACTGGTTTGCAAAAACCCGGCTTGTGAGGGCGATATGGTTGCGTTGAGCTCCATATCTCACCCAAATACAAGCGGTGTTTTGATGATTTCCCCATAGACATCAATGGGGAGAGCCAGCTAAAAAAAAGCCTAACACCTGCGATCGCGGAGCGTAAAGCTCAGTAACGCAGCCCCATTGATGTCTATGGGGAATAAAAATGTATGTTTAAACCTAACACCCTAACATAAACCTCACGTCTAAACACCCCTAATCTTCCGCCCCCGACATCGCCGACACCTACATTACACTTATTAACCCCTAATCTGCCGCCCCCAACGTCGCCGCCGCCACTATACTAAAGTTATTAACCCATAAACCTCTGGCCTCCCACATCACTAACACTAAATAAATATATTAACCCCTAACGTAACCCTAACCTTAATACCCCCTAACTTTAACATAATTAAAATAATTCTAAATACAACTTACTATTATTAACTAAATAATTCCTATTTAAAAATAAATACTTACCTGTAAAATAAACCCTAAGCTAGCTACAATATAACTAATAGTTACATTGTATCTATCTTAGGTTTTATTTTTATTTCACAGGTAAGTTTGTATTTATTTTAACTAGGTAGACTAGTTAGTAAATAGTTATTCATCCAGACGGCATCTTCTATCTTCATCCATCCGGCGCGGGTCCATCTTCAAGACATCCGGCGCGGAGCATCCTCTTCTTCCGATGGCTGTTGAAGAATGAAGTTTCCCTTTAAATGACATCATCCAAGATGGTGTCCCGTACATTCCGATTGGCTGATAGAATTCTATCAGCCAATAGTAATTAATGGGGAAAAATCCTATTGGCTGTTGCAATCAACCAATAGAATGCAAGCTCAATCCTTTTTTATTTTGATAGAGCTTTTAGATTAGGAGTAATTCCTTTTTATTTTTGATAATTTCTTTTTTTATTTTGTGTAATTTAGTGTTTAATATTTTTTGTACTTTAGATAATTGGATTTTGTTAATTTAATTTATTTAATTTTATTGTAATGTTAGGTTTTATTTTACAGGTAAATTTGTATTTATTTTAACTAGGCAGCTAGTAAATAGTTAATAACTATTTACTAACTAGTCTACCTAGTTAAAATAAATACAAACTTAGCTGTGAAATAAAAATAAACTATTATTAATATTAGTTATATTGTAGCTAGCTTAGGGTTTATTTTATAGGTAAGTTTGTATTTAGTTTTAAATAGGAATTAGTTATTAATAGTAAGTTTTATTTAGATTTCTTTTAATTAAATTTAAGTTAGGGGGTGTTAGGGTTACGTTAGTGTTAGGGGTTAATAGGTTTATTATAGCGGCAGAGTGGGCGGACGGCAGATTAGGGGTTAATTATATTTAAATAGTGTTTGCAATGCGGGAGGGTGGCGGTTTAGGGGTTAATAATTTTATTTTAGTGTTTGCGATGTGGGAGGGCCTCGGTTTAGGGGTTAATGGGTAGTTTTATGGGTGTTAGTGTACTTTTTAACACTTTAGTTATGAGTTTTATGCTACAGCTTTGCAACGTAAAACTCATAACTACTGACTTTAGATGGCGGTACAAATCTTGTCAGTATAGGGTATACTGCTCACTTTTTAGCCTCACAGCAAAACTCGTAATACCGACGCTATGGAAGTCCCATTGAAAAAGGACTTTTTTTTTTAAAAGTGCGGTACTGACGTTGCGTGACGGACAAAAAAGTGTGCGGTACAGCTATACCTACAAGACTTGTAATAGCAGCGGTAGGGAAAAAGCATCGTTATGGGCCATAACGATGCTTTTACACTCATAACGCAAAACTTGTAATCTAGCTGTGAGTCTCTTAAAGCTGTGCAGCTGTCTGTGAGTACTGACAAGCACCCTGGGCTGTGAGTTTTGCAGGGTCATGGGATGTGTACCCAGTCTGGTTTGAGAGTGCAGTGTGTATGTGTGTGTATTATTTGGCATAATTGAATCCATTGTTTCTCAACCACGGTCCTCAAGTACCCCCAACAGGCAAGGTTTTCATTATAGCTAAAACCACTGCACAGGTAAAATGATCAGCTGATGGGTGAGAGTAGAGTAACCATGGTTACTGATTCAGCTGATTACTTAACCTGTGCACTGGTTCAGCTATAATGAAACCTGGCCTGTTGGGGGTACTTGAGGACCACGGTTGAGAAACACTGATTTAAACTTATTGCGTTTAGTTTTGACATTTCTTCAAGAAAAATGTACCTATCTTCATACGCAGCAGGTTGCAGCATAAAACAAGACGTATACTTACTATAAATAAATATATTTATGTCAAGAGAACCAGCATCAGTTCAGCAAGAAATGACTTGCCTACTTGAAGATAAAAATTAAAAAAGTCAAAGGCCTTCAGGCTGCAGCTTTCTGCTATAAATACTATTTTTTTCTCTTCTAGACATGTTTTATAGAAAAATACATAATGAGTAAAAAAAAGTCTGGTTTTTACTATCTCTGTGACAATGCCACCAATAGAATTACTTACTCCATAGCAAAGCAATCTGTACCATATGTATTCACACACATATCAGTAATTATTTTGGCTATAGTAAGGATGATCATATTGCCGCTTTAAAAAGGGACACATATGGAAAAACAGAATTTATGTTTACCTGATAAATTTCTTTCTCCAACGGTGTGTCCGGTCCACGGCGTCATCCTTACTTGTGGGATATTCTCTTCCCCAACAGGAAATGGCAAAGAGCCCAGCAAAGCTGGTCACATGATCCCTCCTAGGCTCCGCCTACCCCAGTCATTCGACCGACGTTAAGGAGGAATAATAGCATAGGAGAAACCATATGGTACCGTGGTGACTGTAGTTAAAGAAAATAAATTATCAGACCTGATTAAAAAACCAGGGCGGGCCGTGGACCGGACACACCGTTGGAGAAAGAAATTTATCAGGTAAACATAAATTCTGTTTTCTCCAACATAGGTGTGTCCGGTCCACGGCGTCATCCTTACTTGTGGGAACCAATACCAAAGCTTTAGGACACGGATGAAGGGAGGGAGCAAATCAGGTCACCTAAATGGAAGGCACCACGGCTTGCAAAACCTTTCTCCCAAAAATAGCCTCAGAAGAAGCAAAAGTATCAAACTTGTAAAATTTGGTAAAAGTGTGCAGTGAAGACCAAGTCGCTGCCCTACATATCTGATCAACAGAAGCCTCGTTCTTGAAGGCCCATGTGGAAGCCACAGCCCTAGTGGAATGAGCTGTGATTCTTTCGGGAGGCTGCCGTCCGGCAGTCTCGTAAGCCAATCTGATGATGCTTTTAATCCAAAAAGAGAGAGAGGTAGAAGTTGCTTTTTGACCTCTCCTTTTACCTGAATAAACAACAAACAAGGAAGATGTTTGTCTAAAATCCTTTGTAGCATCTAAATAGAATTTTAGAGCGCGAACAACATCCAAATTGTGCAACAAGCGTTCCTTCTTTGAAACTGGTTTCGGACACAGAGAAGGTACGATAATCTCCTGGTTAATGTTTTTGTTAGAAACAACTTTTTCTTGATTGAATAATGAAAAACTACAGTTAAACACTAAAAAACTCTAAGCCATCTCCGTGGAGATGTTGCCTGTACAACGGCAAAGAGAATGACTGGGGTAGGCGGAGCCTAGGAGGGATCATGTGACCAGCTTTGCTGGGCTCTTTGCCATTTCCTGTTGGGGAAGAGAATATCCCACAAGTAAGGATGACGCCGTGGACCGGACACACCTATGTTGGAGAAATACATATGTCAGGGCTGTTTTCAGAAATGTTTTGTATAAGAACCCTGACATATGTATTTTTCACGTGTGTCCCTTTTTAAAGCGGCAATATGGTCAGCCTAGTTATAGTGGACAGGTTTCAGTCCATAGCACATTAAACAATGTTACACAATGTCTAATATTTTATGTGTCCACATAATTCCTAATACTTTGAAAAGACAAAATAAACCATATATACATAAGATACCTTTTCCAAATTTGTAAGATAGAGGAGCTGCCCTAGCTTCTTTTGTAACTGTGACTTGGCGACTGCTTTGTCATTTAGTAGCTTCACACGGTTTTGTTCCACCTGTAGAATTGTAAAAATAATATACTGTAAAGTAAATAGCCTTTTGATTTTGTTTAATAAATGGACTGTAAGCATAACACATAAGGTGCTTTTATCAATGAGAACAAAATCAGTTCCAACATAATTCCAGTATAAATATTCTTTTTAAATATATATATATATATATATATATATATATATATATATATATATATATATATATATATATATATATATATATATATATAATAATTTAATGGTGTGATTATATGGCTACATCAAACAAAAAATACAACATATCTATCTACATATACCATATAATGTGTGTGTGTGTAAACTTGCCAACGCATCAAGAGACTGCTGCAAGTTAGTCCAAGCGTTGTATGTAAATATTTAGGGTGCATACCAGTCATTAATACAGTGTATTCGTAGTCTTCAAGGCTGAAACACTTATAAAATGCAAACATCACCGTCAGATTTGGAAGTTGCTAATCTTTAACATGTAGAAGAACTTCTAGAGTGGGACATAATTATGGACTTTACTTCAGGAAGCCGCACTTATCAAGTGATAAGTAATTGACTACTATTGCTTGCAACCAAACAGTTTAGAACTTTACTTAGGAATTTGGATCTTTCTGAGATTAAATGGATAAGAAATCCAAATGTTTATCTTTCAAGTTTCAGATAGAGCATGCAGTTTTAAAGGGACATGAAACCCAATTTTTTTCTTTTGTGATTTAGAAAGAGCATGTCATTTTAAACAACTTTCTAATTTACTTCTATTATCTCATTTGCTTCATTCTCTTGATATCACTTGCTGAAAAGCATATCTAGATATGCTCAGTAGCTGCTGATTGGTTGCTGCACATAGAGGCCTTGTGTGATTGGCTCACAAATGTGCATTGCTATTTCTTCAACAAAGGATATCTAAAGAATTGAGCAAATTAGATAATAGAAGTAAATTGGAAAGTTGTTTAAAATTACATGCTCTATCTGAATCATGAAAGTTTAATTTTGACTAGACTGCCCCTTTAAGCAACTTTCTAATTGACTTCTATAAACAATTTTACGTATGCTTTGAAGCCAGGCCCATTTCTGGAGCACTATATGGCAGCAGTTTTGCAAGAGCACTAGATGGCAGCCGTATTTTTTATGCTATGCAATGCTCCAAATGCCTACCTAGGTATCTTTTCAGCACAGAATATAATGGAAACAAAGCAAATTTGATAATAGAACTACATTTTAATTTAATTTTTTTTTTAAATTGTATGCTCGGTCTGAATCATAAATGAATGTTTTTGGGTTTCATATCCCTTTAAAGATGACCAGTCAGATGGATAAACATCTACATAAGGACACTAATAAAGAAACACATGAACAAAACCCATCAGTTACTTTAGCTTGTACTGATCAAGATAAAGCACAGAGTTTATTTACTTGTGTTAGACACTACATGGATTTATAAATTCTTTCAACTCATTTTCTGTTCCTCCACAAACAAAAATCAATTAATATATGCATTATCTATATATTATTATATTCATCTTCTGTTTATTTCATTCTCCAAAAATGTGCCCCGTCGTACGCCAACCTGTATATGGGTTTGTGGGAGCCGTCCCACATTTTTGGTGAATTAAATAAACACAAGATGAATATAATATATAAAAAAATACATAGATGATTTGATTTTTGTTTGGGTAGGAACAAAAATAATTTTTAAATAAGATTAATTACAATGATATGGCCTTGAAATTTACTTTTGAAACAAACTTTAAACTGATAGCTTATTTGGATATCATACTAAAAGTGAAAATAGAAATGAATTCTATTGAGACGTCACTTTATAGAAAGCCCATCTCCAAAAGCAATCCTCAGACAGGTTTTGCCCCAGAGTTCCGCTCTATTGGGGATTGGTAGCCCCTAGGGAGGACTAGAGGTGGGGGGATTACCGGAGGGGAGCTCCTTTGGGAACCAGGGTTTTTGGACACCCCTACCCCATAACTTCAACGGGCTGTATCTCTGGACCCCAGTAACGAATCATGTCACTTTTTGGACTGTGGCATCTGGGGACCGATAGCTTTCAAATGCCCTGGAAGTGCTGCCGCTCCCCCGGGATCTCCCCGAAACCATCACACCTGTGTCCTGGAATTCTGCGGGACTATGGCTGCTATGGAGGTGCCGGTCTGTCTGGAGGGGCAGGAATGGAGGGAAAATTGTGGCATTGTTCAGTGTCTTATTAAGATGAGCTTTGTGTTTAAAAGGAGTGTATGTTTTACAATAAAAACATAATTTATGTAACAACTTACCTGATAAATTAATTTCTTTCATATTGGCAAGAGTCCATGAGCTAGTGACGTAAGGGATATACAATCCTACCAGGAGGGGCAAAGTTTCCCAAACCTCAAAATGTCTATAAATACACCCATCACCACACCCACAATTCAGTTTAACGAATAGCCAAGAAGTGGGGTGAAAAAGAAAGGAGTAAAAATCATCAACAAAGGAACTTGGAAATAATTGTGCTTTATACAAAAAAAGTATAAAAAGGGAGGGCCTCATGGACTCTTGCCAATATGAAAGAAATTAATTTATCAGGTAAATTCTTACATAAATTATGTTTTCTTTCATGTACTTGGCAAGAGTTTATGAGCTAGTGACATATGGGATAGCAATACCCAAGATGTCGAACTCCACGCAAGAGTCACTAGAGAGGGAGGGACAAAATAAAAACAGCCATTTCGCTGGAAAAAAATTAATCCACAACCCAAATTTAAGTTAATTCTCAAAAAATAAAAACTTAAATAATAAGCAAAATAATCAAACTGAAATAGCTGCCTAAAGAACTTTCCTACCAAAAACTGCTTCCAAAGAAGCAAATACATTAAAATGGTAGAATTTAGTAAATGCATGCAAGGAAGACCAAGTTGCTGCTTTGCAAATCTTATCAACTGAAGCTTCATTCTTAAAAGCCCAAGAAGTGGAAACTGATCTAGTAGAATGAGCTGTAATTCTCTGAGGCGGAACTTTACCTGACTCCAAATAAGCTTGATGAATTAAAAGCTTTAACCACGATGCCAAAGAAATGGCAAAAGCCTTCTGACCTTTCCTGCAACCACAAAAGATAACAAATGGACTAGAAGTCTTCCTAAAATCTTTAGTAGCATCAACATAATATTTCAGAGCTCTCACCACATCCAACGAATGTAAAGATCTCTCCAAAGAATTCTTAGGATTAGGACACAAAGAAGGGACAACAATTTCTCTATTAATGCTGTTAGAATTCACAACCTTAGGTAAGAATTTAAATGAAGTCCGCAAAACTGCCTTATCCTGATGAAAAATCAGAAAAGGAGAATCACAAGAGCGAGCAGATAATTCAGAAACTCTTCTAGCAGAAGAAATGGCCAAAAGGAACAACACTTTCCAAGAAAGTAGTTTAATGTCCAAAGAATGCATAGGCTCAAATGGAGGAGCCTGTAAAGCCTTCAAAACCAAATTAAGACTCCAAGGAGGAGAGAATGATTTAATGGCAGGCTTGATACGAACCAAAGCCTGAACAAAACAATGAATATCAGGAAGTTTAGCAATTTTCCTGTGGAATAAAACAGAAAGAGCAGAGATTTGTCCTTTCAAGGAACTTGCAGACAAACCTTTATCCAAATCCTGAAGGAACTGTAAAATTCTAGGAATTCTAAAAGAATGCCAAGAGAATTTATGAGAAGAACACCATGAAATGTAAGTCTTCCAAACTCTATAATAAATCTTTCTAGAAACAGATTTACGAGCCTGCAACATAGTATTAATCACTGAGTCAGAGACACCTCTATGACTAAGCATTAAGCGTTCAATTTCCATACCTTCAAATTTAATGATTTAAAATCCTGATGGAATAACGGACCTTGAGATAGAAGGTCTAGTCTTAATGGATGTGGCCAAGGTTGGCAACTGGACATCCAAACAAGATCCGCATACCAAAACCTGTGAGACCATGCTGGAGCCACCCGCAGCACAAACGATTGCTCCACGATGATATTGGAGATCACTCTTGGAAGAAGAACTAGAGGCGGGAAAATATAAGCAGGATGATAACACCAAGGAAGTATCAACGCATACACTGCTTCCGCCTGAGGATCACTGGACAGGTACCTGGGAAGTTTCTTGTTTAGATGAGATGCCATCTGATCTATTTCTGGAAGCCCCCACATCTAAACAATTTGAGAAAACACATTTGGGTGGAGAGACCATTCTCCCGGATGTAAAGTCTGACGACTGAGATAATCTGCTTCCCAATTGTCTATACCTGGGATATGAACCGCAGAAATTAGACAGGAGCTGGATTCCACCCAAACAAGTATCCGAGATACTTCTTTCATAGCTTGAGGACTGTAAGTCCCACCCTGTCGATTGACATATGCCATAGATGTGATATTGTCTGTCTGAAAACAAATGAACGGTTCTCTCTTCAACAGAGGCCAGAACTGAAGAGCTCTGAGAATTGATTGGTAATCTCACCTCTTGAGATTTTCAAACCCCTTGTGTTGTCAGAGATCCCTAAACAGCTCCCCAACCTGAAAGACTTGCATCTGTTGTGATCACAGTTCAGGTTGGACGAACGAAAGAGGCCCCTAGAACAATACAATGGTGATCTAACCACCAAGTCAGAGAAAGTCGAACATTGGGCTTTAAGGATATTAGTTGTGATATCTTTGTATAATCCCTGCACCATTGGTTCAGCATACAAAGCTGGAGAGGTCTCATATGAAAACGAGCAAAGACCATGCACATAGCTACTGAAGGGAATGACCAACCAATTTTAAACGTCTCTTGTCTGTTAAAAACAAAGTCATGGACACTGAATCTACTTGGAACCCTAAAAAGGTGACCCTTGTCTGAGGAATCAAATAACTTTTTGGTAAATTGATCCTCCAACCATGTTTTGAAGAAACAACACTAGTTGATTTGTGTGAGATTCTGCAGAACGTAAAGACTGAGCGAGCACCAAGATATCGTCCAAATAAGGAAACACTGCAATACCCCGCTCTCGGATTACAGAGAGAAGGGCACTGAGAACCTTTGAAAAGATTCTTGGAGCTGTCGCAAGGCCAAAAGGAAGAGCAACAAATTTGTAATGCTTGTCTAGAAAAGAGAATCTCAGGAAATGAAAGTGATCCGGATGAATCGGTATACAAAGATATGCATCCTGTAAGTCTATTGTGGGCATATAATGTCCTTGCTGAACAAAAGGCAGAATAGTCCTTATAGTCACCATCTTGAAAGTTGGTACTCTTACATATTGATTCAAAATGTTTAGATCCAAAACTGGTCTTAATGAATTTTCTTTTTTTGGGACAATGAATAGATTTGAATAAAACCCCAGACCTTGTTCCTGAAACGGAACTGGCATGATTACCCCTGATAACTCCAGGTCTGAAACACACTTCAGAAAAGCCTGAGCCTTCACTGGGTTCGCTGGAATGCATGAGAGAAAAAATCTTCTCACATGCGGTCTTATTCTGAATCCTATTCTGTACCCCTGAGAGACAATACTCTGAATCCAATGATTTTGGACCAAATTGATCCAAACATCTTTGAAAAATTTTAATCTGCCCCCTACCAGCTGAGCTGGAATGAGGGCCGCACCTTCATGTGGACTTGGGGGCTGGCTTTCATCTCTTAAATGGCTTGGATTTATTCCAATTTGAGGAAGGCTTCCAATTGGAAACAGATTCCTTTGGAGAAGAATTAGATTTCTGTTCCTTATTATTTTGAAAAGAAACAAAAACGGTTAGAAGCTTTAGATTTAACCTTAGGTTTTTTATCCTGAGACAAAAAATTCCCTTCCCCCCAGTGACAGTTGAAATTATTGAATCCAACTGAGAACCAAATAATTTATTACCTTGGAAAGAAAGAGATAGCAATCTGGACTTAAAAGTCATATAAGCATTCCAAGAGTTGGTCCACAAAGCTCTTCTAGCTAAAATAGCTAAAGACATATATCTAACATCAATTTTGATTATATCAAAAATGGCATCACAAATGAAATTATTAGCATGTTGAATCAACTTAACAATGCTAGACAAATCGTGATCCGATACTTGTTGCGCTAAATGCTCCAAACAAAAAGTTGAAGCAGCTGCAACATCAGCCAAAGAAATTGCAGGCCTAAAAAGATGACCTGAATATAAATAAGCCTTCCTTAGATAAGATTCAAGTTTCCTATCTAAAGGATCTTTAAAAGAAGAAGTATCTTCCATAGGAATAGTAGTACGTTTAGGAAGAGTAGAGATAGCCCCATCAACTTTGGGGATCTTTTCCCAAAACTCCAATCTAACAGCTGGCAAAGGATATAATTTTTTAAACCTTGAAGAAGGAATAAAAGAAGTACCAGGTCTATTCCATTCTTTAGAAATCATATCAGAAATAGCATCAGGAACTGGAAAAACCTCTGGAATAACCACAGGAGGTTTATAAACAGAATTTAAATGTTTACTAGTTTTAATATCAAGAGGACTAGTTTCCTCCATATCCAATGTAATCAACACTTCTTTTAATAAAGAACGAATATACTCCATTTTAAATAAATAAGAGGATTTGTCAGTGTCAATATCTGAGCAGGATCTTCTGAATCAGATAGATCCTCATCAGAGAAAGATAAATCAGTATGTTGCCGGTTATTTGAAATTTCATCAACTCTATGAGAAGTTTTAAAAGACCTTTTACGTTTATTAGAAGGCGAAATGGCAGACAAAGCCTTCTGAATAGAATCAGAAATAAATTATTTTAAATTTACAGGTATATCTTGTGCATTATATGCTGAGGGAAAAGCAACAGGTAATGAACTACTACTGATGGATACATTTTCTGCATGTAAAAGTTTATCATGACAACTATTACAAACCACAGCTGGAGGTATAATCTCCACAAGTTTACAACAAATGCACTTAGCTTTGGTAGAACAGGCAGCAGGGATCCAACAGTGAATTCTGAGACAGGATCAGATTGCGACAGGATCAGATTGAGACATCTTGCAAATGTAAGAGAAAAAAACAACATATAAAGCAAAATTATCAATTTCCTTATATGGCAGTTTCAGGAATGGGAAAAATGCAAACAGCATAGCCCTCTGACATAGAAAAAGGCAAGAGGCAAATAGGAATGGGGTGTTAAATAATGAAAATATTTGGCGCCAAGTATGACGCACAACAAACAGAAAAATACTTTTTGGCGCCAAAAACGTCTGAAAACGACACACTTGCGTCATAGATGATGCAGCCTTGTGAAGGACTCGGCGCCAACTAAGACGCCGGAAATGACGAATTTGCGTCAACGAACGTAACTTTGCGGCAAAAAAACTCACGCCAAAGTTTGTAAAACTGAATTGTGGGTGTGGGGTGCATTTATAGGCATTTTGAGGTTTGGGTAACTTTGCCCCTCCTGGTAGGATTGTATATCCCATACGTTACTAGCTCATGGACTCTTGCCAATTACAGGAAAGAAATGAGTTCCTGTTTCACCTGAATGCTAGTATGTCTAGTTATTTGGGTGGGCTCCTGCTAAAATCACTTTCCTGTGCTACATAGCAGCCTGTTCCAGGCAGAGGAAGGACCCTCTGGCAAAGCTACCTAGTCTGGGTAGTCAAAATCTGCCACAGGGTGGGACTCTGAATACTGGTGCTGTCGGGCATCAGGGGTGGCTACAGGCTGTGGTCACGTGCCAGCTACATAGCTGCAGTCGGCAGGGAGGAAGCAGGACCCGTTTGGCGGGGCTACCCAGTCAGGGTAGCCGGGATATCCGTCACATTGGTGGTCCTATTTACCTACAGGACAAGCTGGAACAGAGGCACCTGATCCGTCGGGACCTCTGGTGGGAGGCTCTTCAACAGGAGCAGGACAATGCAAAGGTCCTCCCCACGAATGACACGAGATTCCGGGTTTGGCAGACCTTGAGAGTGCCTTTCCTGGGAAAACAGCCAAAGAAGGAATGGCTATCTGTTCTACATAGACTGGTCCAGCAAGAGATGTGGGTGGAGGACGGCTACCGGGCCCTCCAATGGCATGCAAGTGCAGCCATGGCTGGTGGATGGCTCCCCCACAGAGGGCTTTGGCTTCGGCGGCCCTGGATTGCTATTTACAAAAAGGACAGAGGACCCACAGTTTGGGAGCGAGATGGACCAGGTTCTGGAGGATATCTCTGGGCTAGTAGTAAGAAGTGAATACAGCGCCAACAAGAGGCCAAGGGATAAATATACTCACAGAGAGATAAAAGAAGATTATTTAATGAACCATGTTAAAAAGCATCAGTAATAAAAGACTATATATAAAAAATGTAAAAAGCACATATAAATAAAATTACAAATACAGGAATATCTTACAGAAGCGGCTCAAAGGGCCAAAGCTGATAATTACAATAAAAACAGAGGTAATAACAGGTGATCAGTGTGAGTGGTACACCAGAATAAGAGTGTATACTGATAAAACAGAATTAGCCTAAGTACAACTGTGGCAAGTGCATCAAGCAAAAAACTAATAAACAATAATACAAACAATAGTGTTCAAAATTAGTGTTACAAAAATAGTGTTCCAAAAAATAGAAAAATGCACTGCAGTGCAAAAAAAGGGGGGTAGCAAAATAATTGTATAGATACAATCAAATAGTGAGCGAGTGCAAATGGATATAAAAATGCTAGCTACTTAATCCAGTGAGGTTAAGATATAATTAAATAAAATACACAATATGCAATAACATAAAAAATAAAATACACAATATGCAATAACATAAAATATAAAATATAAAATATAATCCAAAAAAGTGTTCAAAAAGTTGATCAACAAATGTTAGTGAAGAACAAAAATGTCAATCAAAACTAAAAAATGGAAAAAATGGGTGATGAAAAGCAAGGTGAAAGTGAGGAAATTGATTCCTTCCAATGTTAGTTACTTTAACAGATCCAAATTCCTGAGTGTGGTTGCTGAAGTAGCTGATTGGATCCTAGCACCTGTCAGCTGCTCCTATGGTATCCTAAAAAGTGTCCCTGTAAAAAAAAGAAATTCACAACATAGTGTATCCAATATAAGAATGAAGTAAAGATTAAAGTAATGCTTACCAATATGTCAACGCGTTTCTGCCCTCAAAAAAGGGCCTTTCTCAAGACGTCTTGAGACACTTTTTAGGATACCATAGGAGCAGCTGACAGGTGCTAGGATCCAATCAGCTACTTCAGCAACCACACTCAGGAATTTGGATCTGTTAAAGTAACTAACATTGGAAGGAATCAATTTCCTCACTTTCACCTTGCTTTAGGATCCAGGCCGGGTTCTTTACAGATTGCTGCCCAAAGACCACCTTCCACATTTAATCTTCAGAGACTTTTTTTATTTGTATTTTTGTATTATTGCAACATTACCTACTGTTTTTATTTAGGTGTGATATCTAGCATAAATTTTGATTTAAAGTAATAATTTTATTGATTTATTGGTCACCACACAAACTTACTAGGTTTTATTGATTTATTGGTCACCACACAAACTTACTAGGTTTGATATATTGATATCACTTAGGGCGCCCCCTATCATATAAGAATACTAGACAATCTGGATTTTATAAGTGATCAGGAAGAGGCACTGGTCAAGGAATACAAGAGGCTGCTAGATCTCGTTAAGCAGCATGTCAAGGCTATACAGATCTGGGGTGCAGCCCTATGGGATTCATGGAGCTCGACCGTGGAGTGGCAACAAAGAAAAAGGGAACCAGGGCTGCTGGATCCCGATCAGCAGTCTGTCTCTGAGCTTATGGTCTTGGACCAGGGGGCCACCCGAGCAGAAGCGCTGGCAACAGGGCAGAGAGCCGCCAGCCTCTGCCCAGCACCTGCAACATCTCCAGGAAACCAGGGAGTAGAGGTAGGCGTCCTCCCTCCCCTTACACAGAACCCCTTCCTGGGAGAGGAGACCATCGGTTTCTCTCCCCAGCGGCAGAGCCATCCCCTGGGAGCGGAGGAAGTCGTCCTCCCTCCCTGTAAGCAGAACCCCTTCCTGGGAGAGGAGACAGTTGGTCTCTCTCCCTAGCAGCAGAGCCAGGAGCAGGGAGAGGAGAAAGTCAGTCTCTCTCCCCAGCGGAAGAGCCATCCCCTAGAAGCGGAGGTAGTCGTCCTCCCTCCCCTTACGCAGAACCCCTTCCTGGGAGAGGAGACAATCGGTCTCTCTCCCCAGCAGCAGAGCCAGGAGCCTGGAGAGGAGACAGTCAGTCTCTCTCCCCAGTGGCAGAGCCATTCCCTGGGAGCTGAGGTAGTGTCCTCCCTCCCATTACGCAGAACCCCTACCTGGGAGAGGAGACAGTCTGTTTCTCTCCCCAGTGGTAGAGCCAGGTACAGGGAAAGGAGACAGTCGAGGAGACAGATGGTCTCTCCCCTCAGTAGCTTGGCAGGGTCTCTACCCTTTCTCGTCCCGGAGTATTTCTCACAGGGGGGTACCTGCTCATGCAGTTGGTGCCACAAGTTTGGGCACCCGAGTTTTGCCTGCCCCACCATGGAGCAACTTCTACCTACACCCGGGAAACCGGCAATGGCTTTGTTGGATACCCGCCCCGGCATTTGGTGCCACCAGTTTGGCACCCATGTCTTGCTTGCCCCCGCAAGGAGTGTCACAGATGAAGGCTGTGTGGCCATGGAACTTAAGGACACTGGAACTTGTGGGAGAACAACTGTTTGGGAGCCGGCCTTGGCAAACTTGTTTGGGACGTTGCATTGTGTGACTGTCCCTGCGCCTAGGGCGCAGGGGATAAATGCCATCAGGAACCCCCCAGGATGCCCCAAGCCTAGGAGAGATGGGATAACCTTCTACAGCAACCGGGAAGTGGAGGGCCACCGTCGGACAGCCCCAGGTCGACCCGTTAAGGGTCTAGCCGGGTCTGCCGAACTAAAGGGGGGGGGGGAGATGTCATGGATACCAGACATCTAAGGCTATGCCCATCCCCTACTATATGGCTCACTCCATGTTACATTAGATTTGGCCATTTCATGGCTTATGGGATCTCCCAGATGTATGCTATGTATTGTTTTGCTATGTACACTTGGTCATGGAAGAGCTGATCTATGACCAGGAAAAACCCTCCTAGGCTGGCCAGGCTTCTGGAACTCCCAGTCGTCCACCTAACAACTGACACCCACCTAACCCCTCTCAGGCTGGCCAGGCTCCTGGAACTCAAGGTCGGTCATAGAACAGCATGACACCCGCTAACTTTACCCCTGGTCACTCCAGCAGCCCTTTGCCCCAGAGCTCTGCTCTTTTGGGGATTGGAAGCCTCGAGGGAAGACAAGAGGTGGGGGATTACTGGGGGTGGGGAGCTCCTTTGGGAACCGGGGTTTTTGGACACCCCTACCCTCATAACTTCAATGGGCTGTATCTCCGTTTTTTGGACTGTGGCATATGGGGACCGAGAACTTTCAAATGATACCCTGGAAGTGCTGCCGTTTCCCAGGGATCACCCCAAAACCATCACACCTGGGTCCTAAGATTTCTGCGGGACTATGGCTTCTATGGATGTGCCGATCTGTCTGGAGGGGGGGAGGTGGGGAATGGCGGGAAAATTGTGGGATTGTCCAGTGTCCTATTAAGATTAGCTTTGTGTATAAAAGGAGTGTATGTTTTACAATAAATCGAGTTCCTGTTTCACCTGAATGCTAGTATGTCTAGTTATTTGGGTGGGCTCCTGCTAAAATTGCTTTCCTGGGCTACATAGCAGCCTGTTCCAGGCAGAGGAAGGACCCTCTGGCAGAGCTACCTAGTCTGGGTAGCCAGAGTCTGCCACAGGGTGGGGCCCTGAATACAGGTGCTGTCGGGCATCAGGGGTGGCTACAGGCTGTGGTCACTTGCCTGCTACATAGCTGCAGTCGGCAGGGAGGAAGCAGGACCCGTTTGGCGGAGCTACCCAGTCGGGTAGTCGGGATATCCATCACAGATTGCAAGAGCAATAGCACAGTTTATTAGATTAAAAAGAAACTGCTCCTAACAACAGGATTTTAAAAATGAGGCCATTATATGGGAGAAACATTTAAAGGAAAGGGGCTTCTCAAATAATGTAATAAAAAGAGCTAAGTACTCTGTGCAAAAATTGGGTAGAGAAACATTAATTAAAGGGACATGAAACCCAAAAGTTTTCTTTCATGATTCAGATAGAGAATACAATTTTAAACAACTTTCCAATTTACTTCTATTATTTAATTTGCTTCCTACTCTTGTTATCCTTTGCTTAAAAGTTTATCTAGACAAGCTCATGAGCAGCAGAGGTTCTAGCTGTTGATTGGTGGATATATATATATATATATATATATATATTGTGATTGGCTCACCCATGTGTTCAGTTAGAAGCCATTAGTGCATTGCTGCTCCTTCAATAACTGATACCAAGAGAATAAAACAAATTAGATAATAGAAGTAAATTAGAAAGTTGTTTAAAATTGCATTCTCTATCTGAATCATGAAAGAAAAAAACAGAATTTATGCTTACCTGATAAATTACTTTCTCCAACGGTGTGTCCGGTCCACGGCGTCATCCTTACTTGTGGGATATTCTCTTCCCCAACAGGAAATGGCAAAGAGTCCCAGCAAAGCTGGTCACATGATCTCTCCTAGGCTCCTCCCACCCCAGTCATTCGACCGACGGACAGGAGGAAATATATATAGGAGAAACCATATGATACCGTGGTGACTGTAGTTAGAGAAAATAATTCATCAGACCTGATTAAAAAACCAGGGCGGGCCGTGGACCGGACACATCGTTGGAGAAAGTAATTTATCAGGTAAGCATAAATTCTGTTTTCTCCAACATTGGTGTGTCCGGTCCACGGCGTCATCCTTACTTGTGGGAACCAATACCAAAGCTTTAGGACACGGATGAAGGGAGGGAGCAAATCAGGTCACCTAAATGGAAGGCACCACGGCTTGCAAAACCTGTCTCCCAAAAATAGCCTCCGAAGAAGCAAAAGTATCAAATTTGTAAAATTTGACAAAAGTGTGCAGTGAAGACCAAGTCGCTGCCTTACATATCTGGTCAACAGAAGCCTCGTTCTTGAAGGCCCATGTGGAAGCCACAGCCCTAGTGGAGTGAGCTGTGATTCTTTCAGGAGGCTGCCGTCCGGCAGTCTCATAAGCCAATCGGATAATGCTTTTAAGCCAAAAGGAAAGAGAGGTAGAAGTCGCTTTTTGACCTCTCCTTTTACCAGAATAAACAACAAACAAGGAAGATGTTTGTCTGAAATCTTTAGTAGCCTCTAAATAGAATTTTAGAGCACGGACTACGTCCAAATTGTGTAACAAACGTTCCTTCTTTGAAACTGGATTCGGACACAAAGAAGGTACAACTATCTCCTGGTTAATATTTTTGTTGGAAACAACTTTCGGAAGAAAACCAGGCTTAGTACGCAAAACCACCTTATCTGCATGGAACACCAGATAGGGCGGAGAACACTGCAGAGCAGATAACTCTGAAACTCTTCTAGCAGAAGAAATTGCAACCAAAAACAAAACTTTCCAAGATAATAACTTAATATCTACGGAATGTAAGGGTTCAAACGGAACCCCTTGAAGAACTGAAAGAACTAGATTTAGACTCCAGGGAGGAGTCAAAGGTCTGTAAACAGGCTTGATCCTAACCAGAGCCTGAACAAATGCTTGAACATCTGGCACAGCTGCCAGTCTTTTGTGAAGTAAAACAGATAAAGCAGAGATCTGTCCCTTCAGAGAACTTGCAGATAATCCTTTCTCCAAACCTTCTTGTAGAAAGGATAGAATCTTAGGAATTTTTATCTTGTTCCATGGGAATCCTTTAGATTCACACCAACAGATATATTTTTTCCATATTTTATGGTAAATTTTTCTAGTTACAGGCTTTCTAGCCTGAATCAGAGTATCTATTACAGAATCTGAAAACCCACGCTTTGATAAAATCAAGCGTTCAATCTCCAAGCCGTCAGTTGGAGGGAAGCAGTGCGCGGAGATGTTCTAATTTAAATTTAAATGTCACAACATCAGGTTCAGCTTGATGAGAAATTTTTCCTGAATCTGAAATTTCTCCATCAGACAAAACCTCCCTCATGGCCCCTTGAGATTGGTGTGAGGGTATGTCAGAACAGTTATCATCAGCGTCCTCTTGCTCTTCAGTGTTTAAAACAGAGCAATCGCGCTTTCTCTGATAAGTAGGCATTTTGGATAAAAGATTTGCTATGGAGTTATCCATTACAGCCGTTAATTGTTGCATGGTAATAAGTATTGGCGCACTAGATGTACTAGGGGCCTCCTGTGTGGGCATAACTGGTGTAGACACAGTAGGGGATGATGTAGTATCATGTTTACTCCCCTCATTTGAGGAATCATCTTGGGCAATATCATTATCTGTTGCATTACTGTCCTTACTTTGTTTGGACACTATGGCACAATTATCACATAAATTTAAATGGGGAGACACATTGGCTTTCATACATATAGAACATAGCTTATCTGATGGTACAGACATGTTAAACAGGCTTAAACTTGTCAACAAAGCACAAAAAACGTTTTAAAATAAAACCGTTACTATCACTTTAAATTTCAAACTGAAAACACTTTATTACTGAATATGTGAAAAAGTATGAAGGAATTGTTCAAAATTCACCAAAATTTCACCACAGTGTCTTAAAGCATTAAAAGTATTGCACACCAAATTTCAGAGCTTTAACCCTTAAATTAACGTAACCGGAGCCGTTTTTACATTTAACCCCTATACAGTCCCAGAATGAGGCTCTGTCTATAACTAGAAAGGCCCCCATCTGAAAAAGGTGTCCAACACAGTGCCTGCCGTTTTTCTAAACGTTCCCCAAGATTATAATACCAATAATTAGTTAGAATCTGCATAATATGCCTAGTAAAGCAATTGTTTTAGCCCAGAAAAATGTCTACCAGTTTTTAAGCCCTTTTTGAAGCCCTTTATTCTTTTATGTTTAACTAAGAAAATGGCTTACCGGTCCCCATGAGGGGAAATGACAGCCTTCCAGCATTACATGGTCTTGTTAGAAATATGGCTAGTCATACCTTAAGCAGAAAAGACTGCTAACTGTTTCCCCCAACTGAAGTTACTTCATCTCAACAGTCCTGTGTGGAAACAGCAATCGATTTTAGTTACTGTCTGCTAAAAATCATCTTCCTCTTACAAACAGAAATCTTCATCCTTTTCTGTTTCAGAGTAAATAGTACATACCAGCACTATTTTAAAATAACAAACACTTGATAGAAGAATAAAACTACAAAAAAACTCTTAACCATCTCCGTGGAGATGTTGCCTGTGCAACGGCAAAGAGAATGACTGGGGTGGGCGGAGCCTAGGAGGGATCATGTGACCAGCTTTGCTGGGACTCTTTGCCATTTCCTGTTGGGGAAGAGAATATCCCACAAGTAAGGATGACGCCGTGGACCGGACACACCAATGTTGGAGAAATGTGGGTTTCATGTCCCTTTAAGGATGTAATTAGATCTAAGGAGAAGAGAGAACCAGAAAGAATAACATTTGTAACAAAATACATATTAAACAATATTATCAGATATGTGGGATTATTCAAAAACATCTACTAATGGTAATGGCAGTTGATAATCTAAAAAATATATAACTAAAGGCTGTAGATGTTCATATAGGAAAGGAATTACTATTGGGAACAAAATTTCTACTACTGTACCAAGGAGTGAAAAATCTACTAGTTCTTGGTTAACATTTAAAAGGACATATACATGTACATTTAATGATTGTAAAGCATGTAAACATTTGAGAGTGGGTGATACTTTTCAATCTGTTGTGACTGGAGAGATGTTCAAAAATAAGTCCTGTTTCCTGTATGAATTGCAGGTCTAGGCATGTGATTTATTTAATAGCTTGTACACACTGCCACCTGATGTACGTTGGGAAAACAACAAGGGAAGTGAGAACAAGAATTAGAGAGCATCTCTCCAGTATCACACCAGAGAATAAAAACACAAAGAAAGATACTTAGGCCACTCTGGCTAAACATTTTATCATTGAACATGATAGGAGGGTAGATTCCTTCTCATGGAATGTAATAGAACAAATTAAGGTAGATCACAGAGGTGGTGATAAAGAAAGAATATTAGGGAAGAGAGACATTTATTGTATTATTAAATTACAGACCAGGATGCCAAAGGGATTAAATTCTAGATATGATCTTATTAATTATTGTGAATAATGTAATAATATTTCTTGGAGAAAAATGAGGAATGTAATGGTTGCTATTATAAACATGAGCTAACTGATAATAATATTTTTAAATAATAAAAAAAGTTACAAAAGAAACCGAGGATTAAAATATTTAAAATGAATTATGTGTCACATCACTTAATAACAATATAGCATTATTTGGCAAATACAGACTAAGTAAAGGAAACAAAAGTGTTGTTTTAGGATGGTTACAACAGTGTTGATTGAGAATAGCTACATTTGTCATTAGTGAGCATCAGGGTCGGCATTGATGGGCAATGCCCGCCCAGTTGGAATGCTGTGCCCCCTCAAAAAATAATGTTGGTATTGTATAAATAAGTGTGTCATAATTCTGGAAAGGTGGTAACCCTAGTTATGATACCAGTCACACCAAGTGGGTATTCACACAGCATATTGTGTGTGTCTATCACTTTCTCAGTGGAATGATGCTGACCTTTTACAAGCAACACACAGAAACTGTTCCCTGAACAATGTGTGCAAACCAGACTCTTACAGGGAGACTGTATATAATAAATCTCTTACACACAATGCGCCTTCACCTAGGGTAGCTATGACACCAGCCCCGAACTGTAAACGTTCTCAAAAAGCTTTGTAAACCAGTCACTTAATGGGAACAGTTCACAAATGATACCAGCAACCACTCAGCAAATTGTGTACATATCAATCATGGTGTGGGTGTTCCCATTATAGTGTATATATAGCAGTTACACACAGTAGGTATTCCCAGCATAGTGTGTCTATACCAGTCACACACAGTGGGTGGTTCCTTATACAATGCCAACCTCTTGTCCATACCATATGCATGTCGTGCTCAAGTTACAGTCCAATGCCTGCACTGGGCCAGCAAAACAAGCAGTAGTGGGAAGGAGCCCTTCTCATCCGACAGCAGCACTAACTAAGGGAATGCTTCCACTTTACATAAACATGGCGGCCCTCAGAGGCGCACACCGGTTGCTGTATCACAGTAAGTCCCAAGCTTTTCTATTCACCATATTATATAGTGTTAACCAAGCTTTGACCCTTCTCTGTGCCCGCATTATATACCCACCGGGCAGGCGGGCAGCATTTGCTCTAAGCCTGTGACTGGCATAGCAGGTCACTCACGACCTTGTACAGGCAAAGCGTGTGGTTTCCTGATGCTAATATATCTACACGTCACGCATATTTTATGTTGTTTATTAACATTACCAGCTGATTACATTAACCAGTAGTTTACTCTCTATATGCATTTGTTTCATATATCCAGTATAGTCTCAGTGCACTATGGATTAAAAGTGCTTCTGTCAGATGCTTCTGTTGCGAGTGTATTTGAGTAGAAACGCCAATGTCACTCTGAGTGGTAATTGCACTGTCAATGTAGCATTATTTTATTTCTCTGGTAAGGGATGTTCCCTCACTCTGCTCTTATTTTGACTCTCATACATGCTTTGTAAAAAATGCATCCCCCCTCGTAAAAAAAAACAATGCCTCCCTATTTAATTTGTTCTGGTGAGCATGTCTGGGCTCTCATAAGCAAACAATGTGTATAGACATCTAAAGCTTAATTAGATCAAGATGTGTATATATAATCTAGCAAGGGAAAGTGAACTCCAGTCTATGATTACAGCAGGAGAGCTGAAACGTGTAAATTGAAACACTGAGCCCTGCAATCTTGCTTGTTTTTATGGGAGAGGTTTTTAACTATGAAGAAAGAAATTTGAACTTTTATTGTGAGCAGATACATTATGTTCTATTTTTCTTGCTGTGCTACACACCAGTGGTGATCCAGCTCTGAAAGTTCACTGAGAGTCCACATGTGGTTAGTGTGGTAAGGGTCTGTGTATATGGGCTGAAGACTGGGAGGATCATTGCTTTACTTTTTAGCCTTAAGGGCTAGGATGTGCTCTGGGCAATAAGCTGGCAGCACTACACGGAGGAGTAAGCACCGAGAGGGGCCGGTCATCTGATGTCATGTAGGGCCGGAAGAAAGCTTACAGGATACATGGAGAGGAATGGGGTGGCTCGACACAGCAACAATTCAAGAATAGAGTGACACCTCAATGAATAAGCCCACAGTGGCTACTATTTAATTTTGTTGCACTGGGCTATCTGTATGCAGTCCAAATTCTGCCTACACTGAGACCTTTGCATAGAATGCTGAGGCCAGTGTTGTATCTGTTTCACTGCATAGTGATGTCACCAAATCCGAGAAAATCAAGTGCTGGGCTGCTCCATTAAGCTCTAGAACCCACCAGACCAACCTTTTGAAAGGCCCAATGCTGTAAAAAAAATAAAATTAAAGAGGGGGTCTCTAGGCACTTACAAAATACCCCTTGTTTTAAAGCCCATAAGCCTGTGGTAATAGTGATCACCTGGCATGAATAAATGTGCATTTGAGTAGAGGCTCACTGTGCAGATCAAAGATATTATAGAGAGATAGAGAGAAATCTATAAATAAATAAAACTGTATAAAGTTTTGTTACAATTTTTAAAGTGATTTTGTAAACTTTAATAAATTACTGGCAAGTATATTAAAGTAATCGAACAGGAGCACTATAATTCTAATATAATTTTGCAACATTATTTGAAGCTTTTAAGATTGGATATCAATGATATCCAATCTTAAAATTGAATCCACCCTTGGCAACTAGGTGCCAATTTATTAGAGCTGGAGGTCTGTTGCGTTATAGTTGGCGCTTAGTTATCACCTTTCCACACATTATTTGTAGCTTTCTTATACAATGTTGCAAAACAATGCTGCCATAGAGTACTAAAGACACGTGCACACTCCTGAGCTCTTATGAGCCTACCTAGTTTTACTCTTCTATAAAAGATACCAAGAGAATAAAGCAAATTTGAAACCAAAAGTAAATTGGAAAGTTGTTTAAAACTGAATCATGAAAGTTTAATTTTGATTTTACTTTCCTTTAAGGCCTACAACTTTAAAGTCATATGAAACCCAACATTTTTCTTTTATGATTCTGATAGACCATGCGATTATAAACAATTTTCTAATTTACTTATATTATCAATTTTCCTTATTTTCTTGATATCTTTTGTTGAAAAGCAGGTATGTATGCTTATGAGCCAGCCCATTTCAGTTTCTCGGGGGTCAGGCTGATGAAACGGTGTTGACCGCCGAGAAACACATTGCTGTGATTTTATAATAAACTTGGGTTTATTATTTTTATTCACCAGGAAAGATATTGAGGGCAATCAGATAACCTGGTGGAGAGCCTGTATGTGATTTGTCACCTCTATAAGGCGTCTGAATCATCTCTGCTGTGAGGGGAGTCAGCCGAGCGGCTCAGAGGTCTCGGTCTGCACTTTAAACACAATCGTGTGCATAACTTCAAGCGAGTGTGCCTGATTCTTTGTTATTGTCTCAATACCTTGATGATATTGCGCTAGGAGGCGCCTCTGTTTCCTTTTATTAGGAACTTCATTCATGGCAACAGTTTTCAAGAATGCTTTCCATTTGAAAGAGCACTAGATTGCAGCACTGTTTCCCTGCCATGTATTGCTCCAGATGCGTACCTAGGTATCTCTACAGCACAGAATATCATGGGAACTAAGCAAATTTTATAATAGAAGTAAATTAGAAACTTTTTTAAAATTGTATGCTCTGTCTGGTTTCATATCCCTTTAATTAATGGACATCTATCACTCTGTGTATATACACACACATAAATTATATATATATATATACACACACACACACACATATATATGTATACACATAAAAATGTAGCCGAAAGTATCAGTGCCCTTTCACTTTCTTAGAAAAATTTACAATTTTTTCTGAACTAAGTAAAAATTGACAAAAGTATTTGGTATTCACCATTCTTTATTTCAAATGTAATAGAACAGAAATTGTACTTTTGATTTATGACTTCACATATTACTTTAAACAGTAAAACAAATGAGAATGGCACAGACAAAAATATTGATACTCTTCTTAAAGGGACAGTCAAGTCCAAAAAAATACTTTCATGTTTCAGATAGGGCATGTAATTTTAAACAACTTTCCAATTTACTTTTATCACCAATGTTGCTTTGTTCTCTTGGTATTCTTACCTAGGAGGTTCATATGCTAATTTCTTAGACCTTGAAAACCGCCTCTAATATAAATGCATTTTGATAGTTTTTCACCACTAGAGGGCATTAGTTCACGTATTTCATATAGATAACATTGAGCTCATGCACGTGAATTTACCATGGAGACAGCTCTGATTGGCTAAAATGCAAGTCTGTCAAAAGAACTGAAACAAGGGGGCAGTCTGCTGAGGCTTAGATACAAGGTAATTACAGAGGTAAAACGTATATAATTATAACTGTGTTGGTTATGCAAAACTGGGGAATTGGTAATTAAGGGATTATCTATCTTTTAAAACAACAAAAATTCTGGTGTTGACTGTTCATTTAACCTAATATTTTGTAGCACCGCCTTTGGAGACAATAACTGCAATCAATGCATTCTGCAGCATAAGATTTGTACACTTTTCTTTTTTTATATATATATATTTTTATTGAGGTTGAAAAAAATAAAGACAGTACAAAATTGGCGCATACGCAGCCGGCACAAAATAGATGGTAACAATCAACAAGGTCATTGTAATACATAGCATTGCGAGGTGTCCATAATACAGTACTGCACTTATAGCAAAGTAACATTAAATCAACCTCAGTTTTTCTTATTATGAGCGAACAAGTATCAACTTCCTTGAAACTAATAAAGTATAGAATATAATATAGAGTTTATAATATGGTGTAATATATAATGTGATATCATATAAACTCCCTTATTGATAAATATAATCTATAGTGACGCTTTGGAGCTAATATCTCAGTAGAGGCAACCAAGAGCCATTTTAAGATTGTATGTTTAGTTGGTAGGTAATAATGATCAGTCCTGCTGATCTAGATAGGGCATATATATTTATCACTATGATGTTATGTAGGAGTAAGTATTTAGGAAGTAGTTGAAAACAGTAGTTAGGGTGCGGTATAGGCAAGATAAACCGCCTAATAAATCCTCCTAAAATAGGGGGTTCATTATTATTATGGGGGGGGGGAGGTGGTAGTTTAAGTATGGTAAGCAAGACATATCAAGAATGCTCTATGTATTGACCTCTGTAACTTTTAGAGTTATTATAAAAGTACTGATTAAAAGCTAGGGTTGTGTATGTGTAGTTAACTTAATTAACCTTCAATCAAGACACATGGGGGCAAAGGAAGCTTTTAGAATGATAAAACATCTGTTTGACAAAAGGGATATCCCCATAAATCTTGAGACTGACTACAGATATGTAGTTACCAAGGTGTGTGCTGTCAGAGTGTGTAGGACAGTTATGCTGGTTTTGATAGGAGGATCTGATGTGCCTTAACACCTCTCTGCATCAGAGGTAACTCCCTCTACTTATCCCTTAGTCTCGCGGCCTTGATATAGTATGATAGCTCTGAGGTAGGTCAATAACATGCAAGTAGCAAACAAACTTAATATTAAACATATAACATCTAACATCACTGCACGTAAACTTTCAGAACATAGCAAAGAGGAAAATATAACCATACACCAACATAGCAACTCAGGAAATTAGTGTATATTAGAACCCCTAGGTAAATCTTGAGGCTAAGGTTACTTCTGAGTTAATGGAGTTTATTGTGGCGTGATAAAAAAAAAAAAAAAAAAAGATAGGTATGCATCCCGCCACCCTATACCCGACGACAGGAGAACACCTAAAAGATATATATACTAGCCAACTATTTTAAAGGGTACAACTCAGAGATCCCTATTTAGCATAGTAGAGCCAGAAATAATATTAAGGAGGTATGTAATAGCAGCTTATGATTATCTGGTAGTAGGCGGCCTGGGCGTTTCATCATACTAACAGGGTGAATTATAAGATGTAGTAAAGTTATAGAGGGTACATCAGCACAAGATAGGGGTAATTATAATGTAGTTGCTACTCTGTAAAACAAGCAGTTAATTATACTCTTAAGAAGCTAGTGCAGTATGGACATTAATTTGACCATACACAGAATGACACAGTTAACATTCGTGTTAAAAAGCAGCATAAAGGGGTCCTAACGCTGATATTTAGAGTCAGGCAGGAAAGGGTCTACCGCTCACTGTTTCAGCGACTCGTGGCTACCGCAAATCCCCTTACATCAATTGCGTATCCGATCTTTTCTATGGGATTTGCCTAACACTGGTATTATGAGTCTTGGAAGAAGTGAGCTGTGCAGCCTCTACCGCCAAGACTCCAACCGCAAAAAAAAGTCAGTAGTTAAGAGTTTTATCGGCTAACGCTGTAACATAAAGCTCTTAACTACAGTGCTAAAAAATACACTAACACCCATAAACTACCTATGAACCCCTAAACCGTGGCCCCCCAACATCGCAAACCCTAAAATAAAATTTTTTAACCCCTAATCTTCCGACCGGACATCGCCGCCACCTATATTATCCCTTTGAACCCCTAATCTGCTGCCCCTAACATCGCCGACACCTATATTATATTTATTACCTCCCCCCAACCTACACTTATTAATCCCTAATCTGCCGACCGGACATCGCCGCCACTATAATAAATGTATTAACCCCTAAACCGCTGCACTCCCGCCTTGCAAACACTATAAAAAAATTGTATTAACCCCTAATCTGCCCCCCAACGTCGCCGCCGCCACCTACCTACAATTATTAACCCCTAATCTGCAACCCCCAATGTCGCCGCTACTATAATAAAGTTATTAACCCCTAAACCTAAGTCTAACCCTAACACCCCCCTAAGTTACAGGTAACTAGGTACAATAGCTATTAAATAGTTAATACATATTTAATAGCTACCTAGTTAAAATAATTACAAAATTTCATGTAAAATAAATCCTAACCTAACTTACAAATACACCTAACACTACACTATCAATAAATTAATTAAATTAATTAACTACAATGATCAAAACTAAAATACAATTAAATAAACTAAACTATAATACAAAAAAACCCCCACTAAATTACAAAAAAAAATAAAAATTACAAGAATTTTAATCTAATTACACCTAATCTAAGACCCCTAATAAAATAAAAAAGCCCCCCAAAATAATAAACTTCCCTACCCTAAACTAAATTACAAAGTAATCAGCTCTTTTACCAGCCCTTAAAAGGGCTTTTTGCGGGGCATTGCCCCAAAGTAATCAGCTCTTTTACCGATTGGCTGATTGGATGAGCCAATAGAATTGACCTCGCATTCTATTGGCTGATCCAATCAGCCAATCGGATTGAACTTCAATCCGATTGGCTGATTAAATCAACCAATCAGATTTTTCCTACCTTAATTCCGATTGGCTGATAAAATCCTATCAGTCAATCGGCATTCGAGGGACGCCATCTTGGATGACGTCATTTAAAGGAACCATCATTCGTCGTTAGTCCGTCGGAAGAAGAAGATGGCTCCGCGTTGGCTGGATAGAAGATGGCTCCGCTCCGGAAGGATGAAGATAGAAGATGCCGCCTGGATGAAAATGTCTGCCGATCCAGATGTCCTCTTCTGCCCGGATAGGATGAAGACTTCTGCCGGTCCGGATGTCCTCTTCTGTCCCATCGGTTGCCGGCTGACTGAAGACGGCTCAAGGTAGGGTGATCTTCAGGGGGGTAGTGTAAGGTTTTTTTAAGGGGGATCGGTGGGTTGTAATTTTTTTTGGGGGGGGATTGTATTTTTTTTTACAGGTAAAAGAGCTGATTACTTTGGGACAATGCCCCGCAAAAAGCCCTTTTAAGGGCTGGTAAAAGAGCTGATTACTTTGTAATTTAGTTTAGGGTAGGGAAGTTTATTATTTTGGGGGGCTTTGATTAGGTGTAATTAGATTAAAATTCTTGTAATTTTTTTTTATTTTTGTAATTTAGTGTTTGTTTTTGTATTATAGTTTAGTTTATTTAATTGTATTTTAGTTTAGATCATTGTAGTTAATTTATTTAATTAATTTATTGATAGTGTAGTGTTAGGTGTATTTGTAACTTAGTTTAGGATTTATTTTACAGGGAATTTTGTAATTATTTTAACTAGGTAGCTATTAAATAGTTATTAACTATTTAATAGCTATTGTACCTAGTTAAAATAAATACAAAGTTGCCTGTAAAATAAATATTAATCCTAAAATAGCTACAATGTAACTATTAGTTATATTGTAGCTATATTACGGTTTATTTTATAGGTAAGTATTTAGTTTTAAATAGGATTAATTTATTTAATGATAGTAATTTTAGTTTGTTTTATTTAAATTATATTTAACTTAAGGGGGTGTTACGGTTAAACTTAGGTTTAGGGGTTAATAACTTTATTATAGTAGCGGCGACGTTGGGGGCGGGAGATTAGGGGTTAATAATTGTAGGTAGGTGGCAGCGATGTTAGGGAGGGCAGATTAGGGGTTAATACAATTTATTATAGTCTTTGCGAGGTGGGAGTGCGGTGGTTTAGGGGTTAATACATTTATTATAGTGGCGGCGATGTCCAGTCGGCAGATTAGGGGTTAATAAGTGAAGGTAGGTGGCGGCGACGTTGGGGGGGGACAGATTAGGGGTTAATAAATATAATTTAGGTGTCGGCGATGTTAGAGACAGCAGATTAGGGGTTCATAGGGATAATGTAGGTTGCGGCGGTGTCCGGATCGGCAGATTAGGGGTTAATAGTATAATGCAGGTGTCAGCGATAGCGGGGGCGGCTGATTAGGGGTTAATAAGTGTAAGGTTAGGGGTGTTTAGACTCAGGGTTCATGTTAGGGTGTTAGGTGTAGACTTAGAAACCGTTTCCCCATAGGAAACAATGGGGCTGCGTTAGGAGCTGAACGCTGCTTTTTTGCAGGTGTTAGGTTTTTTTCAGCCAGCTCAGCCAAATTGTTTCCTATGGGGATATCGTGCACGAGGACGTTTTTCCAGCTTACCGTTACCGTAAGCAACGCTGGTATTGAGGGTTGAAGTGGATCTAAATTTGGCTCAACGCTCACTTTTCTGAGGCTAACGCAGCCATTCAGACAACTCGTAATACCAGCGTTGTCTTAAGGGTGCGCTGGAAAAAAAAGGCTCGTTAGCACCGCGGGTCTTTACCGACAAAACTCCAAATCTAGGCGTTAGCCTTTAAAGTCACAGATGTGAAGGTGCTATAGTTTGATCATGCAGTTTATGATGGTGATGGCTCTTTAATAATTTTTTTAAAAAAAGAGCAAAAACAGGCTTGTATAAAATTAGAGCTCTCAACTCGAACAAAGGGAATATAAACATGTGTATGTTAACTAAGAACATGAATGAGCAGCATTTGTTCAATCCAACACTTTAGTGGACCATAACTGTTCTGGGGCATTATAGCATGATATACCAGGTGGAATAAGTCTGAGGTGTAGTCATGTGGAAAACCAGAACGCAGAGTGTTATGAGAAGTCTCCTGCACACCTCTGTAAACCATGCACATTTTGGCAGTTAGCCCACTCCAATTCTAACATGTCCCTGCAGAAGTGGCCACCTACTGGTATCTTTCAAAAGGTAGGATCCAGAGCAGGGGTCTAGTAGGGCTGGAAATACAGCAGCAATTAACGTCCACAGTCTATGTCCCCACACTGGTTTGATGAACTGTGGAGACAGAGCGGTTGCCGATATGGAGGTGCGCAGCTCTGCTCGTTCATTTAGTGTAGCGTAATTCAGAGCTATCATAGGATCCACATATGAGGCAGTGGGAGATTGAGCCGGTATAAGTTGGTATAGTGTGTCGGTCTCTGCTTCATGCTTAGAAAGAATCGTTGCAGCTGCATTCTCCAGAAAATGATTATTTACACGCAGTGCTTCAGCCTGTGAGATTGTGGGAGGAAACTCGCTCTCCTTGGTGGGCTCCAGCACTCCAGCATACAGCCTGCTATGCCGACAATGTCTGCACTTGCTGTAGGGACCATGCTATCCGTCTTTGCCCACTTTACATCGACTTCCCGTGTAAGCTCAGGGCCATTTGAAGGTTTTAGGTTAACGAGGTTGAGCTGCGCCTTTTCTGCAAAGTTGTCAAGCAGCACTAGTACCTGTATATAGACATCCTCCATATTTAGTTGTATAGTCCCGAGTTCCTCCTGTATCAAGTTGTATCTGTGAGGCTGACAGCCCCTGCTACCTCGTGGTCGCTGTGAGCGCCTGAGGCTCAAACAAATGCAGTGTTGAACGTTTAAATTATCATCGGGTGAGTCTCTGCTATGATTGCTCGTCCCAGAAGTAGTTATGGGTTAGAGACTTTACTAAAATGTATAATTTATGCCCTCAAATCTAAAGGTTCATGAGGAGCTCATGAGTTGTGCGTCTTGCTTCTTCTATGGCTGGCTCCGCCCCCTATACCCGATTTGTACACTTTTCAAATGGGATTCTTAAACAAACTGCTCCAGTTCTCTCAGGTTTGATGGGTGCCCTTTTCCAACTGCAAGTTTCAGCTCTTTCCACAGATGTTTGATGGGATTCAGATCTGAACTCACAGATGGCCACTTCGGAATGGTCCAATGTATTTTTCTCATCCATTTCTTGGTGCTATTTGAGGTATGTTTTGGGTCATTATCCTGCTGGAGAACCCATGACTGAGACATAGCTTTCTAACACTGGACAAGGCATTTCTCTCTAGAATGCCTTGATAGTCTTGATTTCATTGTGCCCTGCACAGCTTCTAGGTACCCAGCAAAGCAACCCCAAAACATCACTGAGCCTCCACCATGTTTCATGATAGGGATGGTGTCCTTTTCTTTGCAAGCTTTTTTTTTCCTTTTGTAAACATGGAGTTATTGTAATTTTCCAGAAAGCTCTCCTTTTACTCTACATTCGCCCAGAACTGTGGTTTGTCAACATGCATTTTGTTTAGCTCCAGAGGGCTTTTTTTTGTATTAGAAATGGGGTCTACCTAGGACTTCTACCATTTTAATTCAGTCAGTGACGGAGGGTGTGACTTGAAACTGTTGCACCTTGAGCTTCAACATCGGCTTGGATCTATTTTGAAGTTGTATTTGGTTCTTTCTCCACTATAATTTTTCTTATCATTCTTGCATCAATTTTTCCTCTTGCGGCCACATCCATGGATGTTCGCTACAGATTCATGTGCCTTAAAATTCTTAATATTATTGGTTACAGTGTTCCCCAGAACATAAAGCTCTTTAGAGATGGTCCTGTGCACAATTGCACAATGTAAGGATGACAAAAGATATTTTAATTTCAATATTTTTCAGGGCGAATGGTGCATTATTTGATTAAAATGCAAGGGTACAAATACTTTCAGCCACATCTGTATATATATTTATATACTAAATAGGTCACACACAAAAAAGCATTGGAATCTACAGGAATATGCAACATATTACATTAATAAAAGAATATATAGTTAAAAATAGTTAGAATTATACATTTCTTTAAAAATTATCTAATTTACTAGGCAAGAATATGCATGTATAGTATTTTCTTATTAAGTCACAAGTGATAGGACCACCTCTTTAAGTTATTTAGAACTGTATGGGGTTTGCACGGAAAACATCTTACCTCATGCGGTTCAATAATATGAAGCACGGGTGGGTTGGGCTTTGGCTCATCAGGAAGTCTAACTCTGAGCCGCTCTGTTGCCATAGCAAGTTCATCAATCGCAGATACGTGGTCTCTAAGCACCATCCAGTACTCATGAAGTAACTAAGGAAGGAATTCATTAAAAAAAAATTCAGTATAACTTTTCAAAACTACTATAGCTCATAGCAATGGCTAAGTACTATGTTATTATTCAGATATTTAATTGATTGCATGTCACATAAACAAAACTTCTGCACTGCTCCCTCTTTCTTTGCCTCAGATACAGGCACAAATATGGCCACTACCCTTCCTGTGACAACTAGTTCTACTCAGAAATATTTGCTGTCTGCTGTTACTATAATCATCTCAGTTTACTGCCCCCTAAATAAATTCTAGTTGCCACTTAACCATCAGCAGTTCCTTGTAAAGTAAAACTCATTTGGCACACAATTTGTATTCATAGGATGCCAAAATGATCATCTGCTGCCCCAATCTCTTTGTATCAAGCCTGAATATGAAATAAAGACAACACGTGCAATGTAAATTTATTTGGAGACTCAAGGTAGTTGGCTGTGCAACTCGTTGCCTCAACCTAAGTGATCCAATTAGGTTACAAGAATTACATGTTTAAAAAAAGCAATTAGTATTTAATCCGGCAGGATACACAGATTGCCAAAATAGTGGGGAGGGTGAATCACATTATAGACTATTTTGACTAAACCAAAAGTTCCAAAAGTCTGTTAAGTCTGATGTAGGTATCTTCAGTCACATCAAAATTAAAAGGTGCGAGTGGTTTAATGGCACCAAACATAGACCCTGTCTTGAAGAAATTTGTCACCACTATAAGGTGTGACTCAACTTTATCAAGAGATTATCTGATAAAATGGCAAGGATATGACAAGACATTCTGAATTGTGAACTTTTATATAAGCAGTGAAATTTGTTAAAAAGATGCATTGTTGTTCTTCTCTAATTTATATTTACTAATATTTATCCCATAATCGACACCTAAAACTCAATAAATATACCTTCACCCTACCTTATATTTCTTAACAATATATGTGCAATCCTATCATAATTTATAACAATTAATTTAATGCCTTATCAAATCGTTACCATTTTCTCCCAGAGTACATTGGTCTGAATATTTATGTAATATCTCTTCCTTTCACATTAAAGGGACATTCAACACTGCCCACAACATTAATCTATGTTTCTAAACCAAGTCTAAAGAGCAAGCTTGCAAGTTCCCCCTTTCTCTTACTTACTGCCTTCACTGTGCAATCCTCATCGATATCGTCAAAATTTTTCTCCTAATATGGCTGCTTAACTCCCCCCACTGTGACGTACAGCTCGTCTTCTTCAAACTAGCCGGCAGTTCTGTCCCATATCTCCTACTTCAATCCCAGCGCGTTCACGGGCATTAGCGCATGCGCGATACAATATGAACCTTAAAAGCGGAACCATAATAACCCAAAGTGTTTTTACTTATAGTACTTGATTCCGTTTTTCTAGGTAAATACCCTATCCGCAACAACTCCTTATTTACCCTAGTTAATAATGGTTGTTTATAAACTAGTAATAACGTTTTTGTATTTCTCACATTGGTATATTGCTGTTAAAAAAAGCTAGACTGCACATAAATGATAGTTATCTAAGTTGATGCAGGAGTTCCAAATATCATAATGAATTTTGATTATTATCCATATAGATTGATTTTGGATAACATGTTATGGCTTATTATGACATTAATACAACTATAATTAGTTTGCATAATTATTTTAATTTTCTTTATGCCTTACATATTTCAAATCTTATTCAATCCTCAATAGTTTCAACAACAATAATAAGCATGTTGCTCTTTTTTTTTTTTTAATCCCTTCAAACTATTGTTCAATCAACTGTAAATAATGGTGATATAATAAAATAAAATAAAAATTACAGCATTCTAAAAAATACAATTAAAATGCTTGGAGATATTTTTTTTTTAATCTGTGTTTATTAAAAATATCAGCACCAAACACAATTAATTACAAAATTGTGTATATATATATATATATATATATATATATATAAATATATAGTTCATATTTATTAAATATTAACAATGACTAGTCTAATAAAAATAGTTTTATAATGTTTGTTTGTATGTTTGTGTGTCTACGTATATATCTTATTTAGTGCTTGTCCTTGTATATACAGATAGCCCTCAATTTACGCCGGGGTTAGGTTCCAGAAGGAATGGTTGGAAATCGAAACTGTTGTCAATTGAAACCCAGTTTATAATGTAAGTCAATGGGAAGTGTGGGAGATAGGTTCCATGCCCCTCTCAAAATTGTCATAATAACACCTAATACATTATTTTCTAAGCTTTGAAATGAAGAATTTAAATGCTAAACAGCATTATAAACCTAATAAATAATCAAACAACACAGATTATATAATTAAACTAAGTTAAATGAACAAAAAATTAGCTAAACAGCATTATAAACCTAATAAAATAGTCACAGAACACAGACTTCACTTGCATTTTTCTGCAAACAGTTCTTTATATGCATTACAATTTGGACTGATTTATAGACAGGAAGATCTTGTTCCTTTGAAATCTGCTTGATAGCTCCGGTCTGGTTAAACTGATTAATTTCAGCTTGCTTGGCTTTGCTGCAACACAAGTGGACAGCTCCACCTACAGGCTATTTTAATAAATGCACTTCTTCTCGATGCTTTTCAATAGCAGTCACATGACTATAAAAAAAGGTTGTTATTCTGAAACGGTGTAAATTGAACCGTTGTAAACCGAGGGCCACATGTATATATATCTAATTTTGATATGCCAATGTAAATAAAGATATTTTTTAATTATACTGTTAAACAAAAAATAAATTTTGAAAGTATAAGACCACCATAAACCAAATACTTATTGCCATAGTAACTATGTCCTGCCAAGCAAATGAGTATGACATCTTTATTGCAAACTGTAATAATCTATTTTAAGACTGATAGATAACACCATTTGAGAATGATGGAGCGTGCGTGCTCAAAAGATAATTAAAATTTTTGAACAATAGTTAAAATTATTATATTAAGCTCTAATTTGAACCACCGTTTTTTTGAGCTATTACAAAAAACATGTACTTTAATTTGAAAATAATAATATACAGGTGGCCCTCATTTTACAACGGTTGAATTTACAACGTTTCTGAACAACAAGCTTTTTTTCCATTCTTTTTACTGCTATTGAAATGCATTGCGAATTAGTGCATTTATTAAAATAGCCAGTAGGTTGAGGTGCCCGCTTCTGTTGCAGCAAAACCAAGCATGCTGAAATTAATCAGGTCTAACAGACCTGAGCTATCCAGCAGATTTCAAAGGAACAAGATCTTCCAGTCTATAAAGCAGTCCAAATTGTAATGCATATAAAGAACTGTTTGCAGAAAAATGCAAGTGAAGTCTGTGTTTTGTGACTATTTTATTAGGTTTATAATGCTGTTTAGCTAATTTTTTTGTTCATTTAACTTAGTTTAATTATATATTCTGTGTTGTGTGATTATTTTAGTTGGTTTATAAATCTGTTTATCATTTAAAATCTTCATTTCAAATCTTTAAAAATAGTGTATTTGGTGTTACTTATGATAATTTTGAGAGGGGCCTAGAACCTATCTGCCTCACTTCCCATTGACTTACATTATAAACTGTCTTTAAAATTGGAATTGTTTAAATTTTAAAACATTCCTTCTGGAACCTAACCACAGTGTAAAAGTGAGGGATACCTGTATAAGAAATATTATTATGCATACACACATATATATATATATATATATATATATGTATCAACAAGTATGGACTGCACTCACTGGATTCAGTTCAAATAATACCTTATTTATTCAATGTTGACATTTCGGGGAAAGCAAACCCCTTCCTCAGAACAAACTTTTGGTCTGAGGAAGGGGTTTGCATACCCCGAAACGTCACCATTGAATAATTAAGTTATTATTAGAACTGAATACAGTGAGTGCAGTCCCTACTTGTTGATACTTATTTAAATTTTGACTGAGCACCCTGGTTGCTGAATATCTTTGAATTGTGAGTGCAGATACACATTGAAAATATATATATATATATATATATATATATATATATATATATATATATATATATATATACATTCATATGGATATATATCGATATATATATTTATAAAGATTGATATATATACATATATAAAGATAAATATATACATATATATATTTATACATACACATGTATATACATAGATAACGAAATCTATATATTGATAGATAAAAGAATGCAAGCAGGGATACTTGCCTAGATGTACTAATTTTATCTCCAAAAATTTATATTGATTTGATGTAATTATATACACAAATATATATACAAATCGATATGTATCTATATATATTAATAATAAAATATATACATATATATAGAGACATATACATATATATATATATATATATATATATATAATATATATATATATATATATATATATATATATATATATATATATATTTATATATATATATCTGGACAAGACAACAACAGGAATACTAAATATATATATAAACATACACACATATATATATACATGCATCTAAATATATACGCATCCATATACATACATATATACAGATATATATAAATATATATATGTATATAATTAAATTTCGAAATATATATAAACATATATATATATATATATATATATATATACATGCATCTAGATATGTATGCATTCATATACATAAGTATATACAGATATTTATATATCTATATATATTGATACACAAACAAACATATATATATTTAAAAAAAAAATATATATATATAAAACATATATATGTATATATATAAACGTATAAATAAATAAAAACATAAATATATATGTATATATATAAAATACTCAAAATACATGTATATATATATATATATATATATATATATATATATATACACTTGTGCTGCTTAGTTTCTTGTTCATAAAGGATCTATCTATTAGTTTATTACTATACTTACCGTAACAGTCGTGAATACACTGATATACTTTATTATTCTTCAATTGTGAAAAGCATTATTTTTTTTTTCAAAATTTGCAAAATTTTTTGAACTTGACATAGAACAGGTTAATCATGGTATCCAGCCTTTTTTTTTTTTTTACCGTCAGTGCATTTGTAAAAACAAATACAGATAAATATTATAATAAATATATACCAAAATATCTAATTTTTTGTATACATATATTGCAAACAATAAATTGACATAAATATATATCTATTTTTATATTTATTTATATATATATATATATATATATATATATATATATATATATATATATATATATATATATATATATATATATATATATATATACATACACATATGTATGTAAACTTATTTAATATTGCATTATTGTTACGAATTTAAAAATTATAATTTTTTTATTCAAATACATTTATTCATAATTATTATTTTTAATTATATATTTATTTATTTTTCAGAAGATATAATGTCAACTTGCATATATAAATTATGTCCAAACTCCAGCCAAAGGACAAAACTGAATGTATCGACATCCCTTCATAAGTTTCCTCACTCACCAGAACTTATTTTTCAATGGTTGTCAGCTACTGGACAGTTTGATGATGCAATTGATGAAATGGTTTCTAGAGCAATGTTCCCTCTAAGGTGCGCGGCAGCGCGGCTGCGCACCTTCCCTCTCTGTGTAGCGCAGTCAGTACATCAGACCGCGCAAAACACAGGAGGAATGAGAGTCTCAGCTGTTTTTTTTCTCCTGAGCAGCTTTATTACACCCGTTATTGTCATTCAAAGGTATGTGCACGGGTCCACTAAGCCAGGGGAATTTAGGGGCAAACAGAGAGGAATCATGGCTATTGCCAGTAAAAACAGAGTAGAATGGATGATGTCAGACTGCAACTGCAAGAGTGCCGCTTTTCACATAACCTTCTAGCACTGCCTTTACTGCCCGCTCATTTTCTGGCCTCATCACAAGGCTTTAGGCAGACAGACCTGCGCTCTGGCTTTGGTGGGAAAACTCAATATACAGTGAGGAATCGGATGGGTGAGTGTACTGCTTGTAATACTTGTGTGCCCCCAGGGTTTGTTTATCCCATGTGCTTGAGGTGTCTAGAAAAAATATCCCCAGCGTTTGATAATATGCTGTGTCTGCTTTAGTTAGGGAAAAGTACATGTGTTACAGCTCCACTTCTCCCTGCGATGCCTGTCACTGACATTCAGCAGGCAGATCCGTGATTTGTGTCTAACCTTCCTGACCTGAAGATAATTACACCGGGGGCTGGGCTTCCAACACGGAGGTCATGCTGTCTTTAGCTGCCGTGTTAATTCTCCCCCTCCCACTGCTATTCCGTGTGAGATAACAGAATGACAGGTAGGGACCAGTAACAGTCTCTCCAGTCTGCCTCTTTACTGGCTCTTCACCTCACCACTTTCATTGCATTCCTTTCACATTTCCTGTCCTATACTCTGGGTGTTATAAACAGTGGGGAAAGGACTAAGGGGGATGCAAGCCTTGTCACATTCTAATGTAAGTTAACATAATTTCTTATATAAAAACAGTGACTGAGTTAGTTGCTTTAGCTTTCAGCTAGAAAAGTGTAAATATATATTTCAGAGTTGTTTGTAGAAAATGTGCTGTGTGAAAGGCAGGGAAATGCTGTAAATTATTCTTCCCTGTAAAGAAGTTATCAAGTTACTTATGCTATCAGAAGCCTCTCTCCAAACACTTGTTTAACTACAGTACTTGGCTGCCCTTATTCCTTAAAGGGACAGTCTAGGCCAAAATAAACTTTCATGATTCAGATAGAGCATGTCATTTTAAACAATTTTCCAATTTACTTTTATCACCAATTTTGCTTTGTTCTCTTGGTATTCTTAGTTGAAAGCTTAACCTAGGAGGTTCATATGCTAATTTCTTAGACCTTGAAGCCCACCTCTTTCAGATTGCATTTTAACAGTTTTTCACCACTAGAGGGTGTTAGTTCACGTATTTCATATAGATAACACTGTGCTCGTGCACGTGAAGTTATCTGGGAGCAGGCACTGATTGGCTAGACTGCAAGTCTGTCAAAAGAACTGAAAAAAGGGGCAGTTTGCAGAGGCTTAGATACAAGATAATCACAGAGGTTAAAAGTATATTATTATAACTGTGTTGGTTATGCAAAACTGGGAAATGGGTAATAAAGGGATTATCTATCTTTTAAAACAATAAAAATTCTGGTGTAGACTGTCCCTTTAACTGGTTAAAAAAATATGTCACATTAAGTGTTAAAATCATACCATGTTAATTTGCAGTATTTAGTGGTATTGTTTAAAACATTTGTTATGTTTTATCTAATATAGCTTCTTATATATATATATAAATATATTTATATATATATATATATATATATATATATATATATATATATATATATATATATATATATATATATATAACATAATTTATGTAAGAACTTACCTGATAAATTCATTTCTTTCATATTAACAAGAGTCCATGAGCTAGTGACGTATGGGATATACATTCCTACCAGGAGGGGCAAAGTTTCCCAAACCTTAAAATGCCTATAAATACACCCCTCACCACACCCACAAATCAGTTTAACGAATAGCCAAGAAGTGGGGTGATAAGAAAAAAAGTGCGAAGCATATAAAATAAGGAATTGGAATAATTGTGCTTTATACAAAAAAATCATAACCACCACAAAAAAGGGTGGGCCTCATGGACTCTTGTTAATATGAAAGAAATGAATTTATCAGGTAAGTTCTTACATAAATTATGTTTTCTTTCATGTAATTAACAAGAGTCCATGAGCTAGTGACGTATGGGATAATGACTACCCAAGATGTGGATCTTTCCACACAAGAGTCACTAGAGAGGGAGGGATAAAATAAAGACAGCCAATTCCTGCTGAAAATAATCCACACCCAAAATAAAGTTTAACAAAAAACATAAGCAGAAGATTCAAACTGAAACCGCTGCCTGAAGAACTTTTCTACCAAAAACTGCTTCAGAAGAAGAAAATACATCAAAATGGTAGAATTTAGTAAAAGTATGCAAAGAGGACCAAGTTGCTGCTTTGCAGATCTGGTCAACCGAAGCTTCATTCCTAAACACCCAGGAAGTAGATACTGACCTAGTAGAATGAGCTGTAATTCTCTGAGGCGGAATTTTACCCGACTCAACATAGGCAAGATGAATTAAAGATTTCAACCAAGATGCAAAAGAAATGGCAGAAGCTTTCTGGCCTTTCCTAGAACCGGAAAAGATAACAAATAGACTAGAAGTCTTACAGAAAGATTTCGTAGCTTCAACATAATATTTCAAAGCTCTAACAACATCCAAAGAATGCAACGATTTCTCCTTAGAATTCTTAGGATTAGGACATAATGAAGGAACCACAATTTCTCTACCAATGTTGTTGGAATTCACAACTTTAAAAAAAAAAAAAAAAAAAAAAAAAAAAAAAGAAGTTCGCAACACCGCCTTATCCTGATGAAGAATCAGAAAAGGAGACTCACAAGAAAGAGCAGATAATTCAGAAACTCTTCTGGCAGAAGAGATGGCCAAAAGGAACAAAACTTTCCAAGAAAGTAATTTAATATCCAATGAATGCATAGGTTCAAATGGAGGAGCTTGAAGAGCCCCCAGAACCAAATTCAAACTCCAAGGAGGAGAAATTGACTTAATGACAGGCTTTATACGAACCAAAGCTTGTACAAAACAATGAATATCAGGAAGAATAGCAATCTTTCTGTGAAAAAGAACAGAAAGAGCAGAGATTTGACCTTTCAAGGAACTTGCGGACAAACCCTTATCTAAACCATCCTGAAGAAATTGTAATATTCTCGGTATTCTAAAAGAATGCCAAGAAAAATGATGAGAAAGACACCAAGAAATATAAGTCTTCCAGACTCTATAATATATCTCTCTGGATACAGATTTACGAGCCTGTAACATAGTATTAATCACAGAGTCAGAGAAACCTCTTTGACCAAGAATCAAGCGTTCAATCTCCATACCTTTAAATTTAAGGATTTCAGATCCTGATGGAAAAAAGGACCTTGAGACAAAAGGTCTGGTCTTAACGGAAGAGTCCACGGTTGGCAAGAGGCCATCCGGACAGGATCCGCATACCAAAACCTGTGAGGCCATGCCGGAGCTACCAGCAGAACAAACGAGCATTCCTTCAGAATCTTGGAGATTACTCTTGGAAGAAGAACTAGAGGCGGAAAGATATAGGCAGGATGATACTTCCAAGGAAGTGAAAATGCATCCACTGCCTCCGCCTGAGGATCCCGGGATCTGGACAGATACCTGGGAAGTTTCTTGTTTAGATGAGAAGCCATCAGATTTATTTCTGGAAGTTCCCACATTTGAACAATCTGAAGAAATACCTCTGGGTGAAGAGACCATTCGCCCGGATGCAACGTTTGGCGACTGAGATAATCCGCTTTCCAATAGTCCATACCTGGGATAAAAACCGCAGAGATTAGACAGGAGCTGGATTCCGCCCAAACCAAAATTCGAGATACTTCTTTCATAGCCAGAGGACTGTGAGTCCCTCCTTGATGATTGATGTATGCCACAGTTGTGACATTGTCTTATCTGAAAACAATGAACAACTCTCTCTTCGGAAGAGGCCAAGACTGAAGAGCTCTGAAAATTGCACGGAGTTCCAAAATATTGATCGGAAATCTCACCTCCTGAGATTCCCAAACCCCTTGTGCCGTCAGATACCCCCACACAGCTCCCCAACCTGTAAGACTTGTATCTGTTGAGATTATAGTCCAGGTCGGAAGAACAAAGAAGCCCCCTGAACTAAACGATGGTGATCTGTCCACCATGTCAGAGAGTGTCGTAAAATCGGTTTAAAGATATTAATTGAGATATCTTTGAGTAATCCCTGCACGATTGGTTCAGCATACAGAGCTGAAGAGGTCGCATGTGAAAACGAGCAAAGGAGATCGCATCTGATGCGGCAGTCCTAAGACCCAACATTTCCATGCATAAGGCTACCAAAGGGAATGATTGTGACTGAAGGTTTTGACAAGCTAATATCAATGTTAAACTTCTCTTGTCTGACAAGGACAGAGTCATAGACACTGAATTTATCTAGAAACCTAAAAAGGTTACCCTTGTCTGAGGAATCAATGAACTGATTGGTAAATTGATCCTCCAACCATGAACTTGAAGAAACAACACAAGTCGATTCGTATGAGATTCTTCGAAAATGAGAAGACTGAGCAAGTACCAAGATATCGTCCAAATAAGGAAATACCAAAACCCTATTCTCTGATTACAGAAAGAAGGGCACCGAGAACCTTTGAAAAAAATTCTTGGAACTGAGGCTAGGCCAAACAGTAGAGCCACAAAACTGGTAATGCTTGTCTAAAAAGAGAATCTCAGACACTAAAAGTGATCTGGATGAATCGGAATATGCAGATACACATCCTGTAAATCTATTGTAGACATATAATGCCCTTGCTAAACAAAAGGCAGGATAGTCCTACAGTAACCATCTTGAATGTTGGTATCCTAACATAACGATTCAATAATGATAGATCCAGAACTGGTCTGAAGGAATTGACCTTCTTAGGTACAATGAAGAGATAAAATAAAACCCCAGCCCCTGTTCCAGAACTGGAACTGGCATAAATACTCCAGCCAACTCTAGATCTGAAACACATTTCAGAAATGCTGAGCCTTGCTGTGTCAACTGGGACACGGGAAAGAAAAGAATCTCTTAGCAGGAGGCCTTAACTTGAAGCCAATTCTGTACCTTTCTGAAACAATGTTTCTGAAACCAGAGATTAAGAACGGAATTGATCCAAATTTCTTTGAAGAAAACGTAATCTGCCCCATACCAGCTGAGCTGGAATAAGGGCCGCACCTTCATAGATACTTAGGAGCTGGCTATAGGTTTCTATAAGGCTTGGATATATTCCAAACTGGAAATAGTTTCCAAACTGATACCGCTCCTGAGGATGAAGGATCAGGCTTTTGTTCCTTGTTGTGAGGAAAGGAACGAAATGATTATTTACCCTGGAAAGAAAGGGAAAGCAAAGTTGACTTAGAAGACATGTCAGCATTCCAAGTTTAATCCATAAAGCTTTTCTAGCTAAAATAGCTAGAGACATATACCTGACATCAACTCTAATGATATCAAAAGATGGTATCACCAATAAAATTATTAGCATGTTATAGAATAATAATAATGCTATAAAATTATGATCTGTTACTTGTTGCGCTAAAGCTTCTAACCAAAAAGTTGAAGCTGCAGCAACATCCGCTAAAAATATAGCAGGTCTAAGAAGATTACCTGAACATAAGTAAGCTTTTCTTAGAAAAGATTCAATTTTCCTATCTAAAGGATCCTTAAATGAAGTACTATCTGCCATAGGAATAGTAGTACATTAGCAGGAGTAGAGACAGCCCCATAACCTTAGGGATTTTTGTCCCAAAAAACTCTAATCTGTCAGATGGCACAGGATATAATTTGCTTAAACGTCTAGAAGGAGTAAATAAATTACCCAAATTATTCCATTCCCTGGAAATTACTTCAGAAATAGCATCAGGGAGATAAAACACTTCTGGAATAACTACAGGAGATTTAAAAACCTTATTTAAACGTTTACATTTAGTATCAAGAGGACCAGAATCCTCTATTTCTAATGCAAATAACACTTCTTTAAGTAAAGAACGAATAAATTCCATCTTGAACAAATACAAAGATTTATCAGCATCAACCTCTGAGACAGAAACCTCTGAACCAGAAGAACCATTATCAGTATCAGAATGATGATGTTCATTTAAAAATTCATCTGAAAAAAAGAGAAGTTTTAAAAGACTTTTATGTATACTAGAAGGAGAAATAACAGACATAGCCTTCTTAATGGATTTAAAAAATAAAATCTCTTATGTTATCAGGAACACTCTGAAAATTAGATGTTGACGGACAGCAACAGGTAATGTAACAGTACTAAAGGAAATTTTATCTGCATTAATAAGTTTGACATGACATGCAATACAAATAACAGCTGGAGAAAACAGATACCAAAAGTTTATAGCAGACATAGCTTGGTAGCTCCAGCACTGTGCAGTGATTTTCCTGTAGTATCTTCTGACTCAGTTGCAACGTGGAACATCTTGCAATATGTAAAAGAAAAAAACAACATATAAAGCAAAATTGATCAAATTCCTTAAATGACAGTTTCAGGAATGGGAAAAAAATGCCAGTGAACAAGCTTCTAGCAACCAGAAGCAATAAATAATGAGACTTAAATAATGTGGAGACAAAAATGACGCCCATATTTTTTAGCGCCAAAAAAGACGCCCACATTATTTGGCGCCTAAATGCTTTTTGCGCCAAAAATGACGCCACATCCGGAACGCCGACATCTTTGACGCAAAATAACGTCAAAAAATGACGCAACTTCCGGGGACACGTATGACGCCGGAAACGGAAAAGAATTTTTGCGCCAAAAAAGTCCGCGCCAAGAATGACGCAATAAAATGAAGCATTTTCAGCCCCCGCGAGCCTAACAGCCCACAGGGAAAAAAGTCAAATTTTTGAGGTAAGAAAAAATATGATAATTCAATGCATAATCCCAAATATGAAACTGACTGTCTGGAAATAAGGAAAGTTGAACATTCTGAGTCAAGGCAAATAAATGTTTGAATACATATATTTAGAACTTTATAAATAAAGTGCCCAACCATAGCTTAGAGTGTCACAGAAAATAAGACTTACTTACCCCAGGACACTCATCTACATGTTTGTAGAAAGCCAAACCAGTACTGAAACGAGAATCAGTAGAGGAAATGGTAAATATAAGAGTATATCGTCGATCTGAAAAGGGAGGTAAGAGATGAATCTCTACGACCGATAACAGAGAACCTTATGAAATAGACCCCGTAGAAGGAGATCACTGCATTCAATAGGCAATACTCTCTTCACATCCCTCTGACATTCACTGCACGCTGAGAGGAAAACCGGGCTCCAACTTGCTGCGGAGCGCATATCAACGTAGAATCTAGCACAAACTTACTTCACCACCTCCCTTGGAGGCAAAGTTTGTAAAACTGATTTGTGGGTGTGGTGAGGGGTGTATTTATAGGCATTTTAAGGTTTGGGAAACTTTGCCCCTCCTGGTAGGAATGTATATCCCATACGTCACTAGCTCATGGACTCTTGTTAATTACATGAAAGAAATATATATATATATATATATATATATATATACACTCCCTGAAAACTACCTGGCTCCTACATTTTGAACATATGTGTCCAACCTTTTAACTATTGATTAATTTTATGAAATTTCTCTACCCCTCTTTGTATATAATAATGTGTGTGTGTGTATGTATGTATGTATGTATGTGTGTGTGTATATATATATATATATATATATAATATGTATATGTTTATATTTATTTATATATTATATATGTGTGTGTATGTATATATTTTATATATATATATATATATATATATATATATATATATATATATATATATATATATATATAAAATGTATATAAAGTGCTGCCAAGTAACCAGGTCGTGTAAAAAAAAATCTGCTCACAGCAGTAGTAGGTCCGCACATCTGTAAAAAAAATTAGAGGGAACATTGTTCTAGAGTGATTCAAACCAACAAGAATGGTCGATATAGAATGTGCTCTCTTCATTTCACCCCTAGTGATTATTATTCTAGTGGTTTGAAAATGTCTCTATATAAACATGCAATACCTTCAATCTTTGGGAATAATTTGCAAAAAAAAATTGAAGTTTTTCAAAAAATGTCTGAAAAACATCAAGATAAGCCGACGACTAGTAAAAATATTGTGGTTTCAATGAAAGAAGGTTCAGTCACAGAAAGTGTTATTGATCCAGTTGTTCCTACATCTTCAATCTCAGCAATGTGTCTCCCCAGTGTTGTTACATGTCAATGTTGTGGACATTCGATCAATACATCCAAAAGAGATGTCTACACCAACACAGAAACTATTGTTCAAGATAAAGCGATTCAATTTGATAGAAAGCATGGTTCCAAATCTACAAGTACACAAACAGATTTCATATTACCTAGAACAAATGCTTCAACTTCAACCATTGGATTAAAAAATACTAAGGATGCTTATAGTTGGACAATGGGCGATATAACAGGAAATAAAACATTGACATCTATTGGCACTTGGACAGGACCTGACAACGCCTTAGAAATTAATACTATGGACGAACACTTACAACCTCTGATAGTTAATATGTCACCTATTTTCCCCTCGTCACCAATGGATATAAATGATGAAGCAACAGAATATATGATGTTAGATTCAGAGTTATTAAATGAAACTGTGGCAAGTAGTCAATTTGTTGATAATTCTATACTCAAAGACCCAAATTACAGTCCAGACACCAGTATGACTACAGCAGATGAGTATAGTATATTAAAAGAAAAAAATTTCGATTTCTACGTTAGAGAAAAAAAATACTTAGTTTTCGAAAGTTGTTTAGATGAGTTATTACATTTTCTACCTTGCTCGCAAAAGGATTGCAGTGCACCAATAATTTCAAAAGAAAAAAGAATACTTGGAACTTTACTAATAGTTACTGGTGAATGTCTTTCAGGACATGAAGGCAAACTATGGTATAGTCAACCTAAAATTCAACAAATGCCAATTGGTAATCTATTATATTCAGCTTCCATCTTATTCAGTGGCAATACTTTTGAAAAAGTATCTGAATTTTCCGAATACCTGGGTCTACAATCTATTTCAAGTCAAACTTATTATAAAATTCAAAAGAAATTTTTATTTCCAACTGTTGAACTACATTGGGTTCAAGACCGGCAAAAAAACATAAACAGCTTTAGGGACAGGGCTATCACATTGTGTGGTGATGGGCAATGTGATAGCCCTGGATATTGTGCTAAGTATTGTACTTATACGATGATTGAAGACGAGTCCAAAAAAATTATCGATTTAAACATAGTACAAGTCACAGAGGCATCTTCATCAGTAGCGATGGAGTCCAAGGCCTTTCGTAGAGCTATGAACAACATAGCTATAGAACAGTTAATGGTACTACAAATTGCAACTGACAGGCATGTAAGCATACGAAAAATTTTGAGAGAGCAATACCCAGTAATAAAACATCAATTTGACATCTGGCACTACGGCAAGAGTATTCGTAAGAAATTAATTTCCTTAAGTAGAAAAAAAAATTGTAAGTCGATTGCAACATGGATCCCTTCTTTAATTAATCACCTTTGGAACTCCAGCTTAAAGTGTAATGGCAATGCTGATATAATGCGAAAAATTTGGCAATCATCTTTGTATCACATATGTAATATACACTCTTGGAATGATGGAAGTTCTATTAATGTTTGTGGACATGAAGAATTGAATGAAGATGCTGAACGTGAAAGAGCATGGTTAGATCCAAAAAGCAAGGCTTTTGAAAACTTGCAACAAATAATATGTGATCCAAGGATGGATAAGGATTTCAAAAGTCTATCTCAATTCTGTCATACTGGTTCAATCGAAGTGTTTCACGGCCTTGTATTAAAATATAGGCCCAAAAGAGTGCATTTCTCTATGGATGCAATGGAAGCTAGGACCAAACTTGCTGCACTGGCACATAACAACAACACAACACGAATCCAAGAACGCATAAGGAGAGAAACTGAAACAAGTGGTAGCTTAGGTGATTTGAAGTTCAAATCAGTTTTTACTAAAAGTAAAAAGGAATGGCAGCTGAGGCCAATTTATGAATCCATGAACATGGATCACATATTTCCAATGTTAGTCGATGTACTTTACTTATATAATGGTGACTTGGACAACACATGGGAATCCAAAAATGATTCTTTGCCCGATAACATCGCTAGCAAGCCACGACCAAGCAAAGAATTATTATTGGAAAATAAAAGATCACGTTTTCTAAAAACAAGTTAGACTGAAATACTTATATACGTTAATTTTAACATAATTAAAATCTTGTTATTAGAGGTTATAAATGGTTGTTACTGAAATATTTAATAGTATTTTGTTTTCGTTAGAATTGTTTAGTAAATCGACTGTCCAAAAACGTCATTAATGAACAATAATATTTTTATTTATAACATGGATGAATATTTTAAAAAATTATATTTCAACGCAAAAATATTTTAGTATTGTAAATAAATAAAACAAAACAAAAATATATATATATATTTATTATTTATATATATATATATATATATATATTACTAATTGAATAAAATTTATTACAAATAAACATGTGTATAGACTCTGTAATCATTCCCAAATTATTTCTGATGCTGGACCCTCCTCATCTGCATATCTAAAACCTATATAGAGATTGTCCGGTTCTGGAAAATGTTCTCTTATTGTTTTCACAACACACGCAGGAATAGCTGTTCTTACTCTCGGTCCAAGGTATCCATGTACTATATTCACAAATCTCCTATAAGCCACTCTACGATAGTCACTATAAAAAGAAATTACGATTGTTAATAATAAACAAGTACTTTTAAAGATTAAAAGATTAATGTTCCGTGTGACCTATTAAAAAAAAATATACCTTTCTCTCATTTCTATCTGGCTATTGCTTCCACCATTAAAAAATCTCACACCGTATGCATAGAATTCCTTTAAAATATCACGATTTGAAAGTTCTACGCTCACATACTGTTCCAAAGCGATGCATGGAGATTCCGGTGAACGATTAATAAATATTCTTGGAATTTCGTGGCAACATAAGCTTTCAACCACAGTTGGCATCGGCTGACAATTACCACACCTACACCAATCAGTATTACCAAGCCTATTGTTTATTGATTGTGTTTCCTCGCTTTCGATAGTATCTGTTAAAACCGGAACTATATTTTCTGTGGCTACTTTTCTCCTAGGATCGGTAATGTGCGACATATCAGCCACAAAATTCTCAAATCTTGCTCTCCTTCTCATATTCATTTCTTCTCTCTTTTGTTCATGTGTGAAAAATAACATAAATTCGATAAATAAATTTTTTTTTTTTTGGATATATATAACTCAAAATAAAATTAAGAAAAAAAAAATAAAATAATTTAAAAAAACAATATATATATATATATATATATATATATATATATATATATATTATTTTATCAAATGTCTCACCAGCCTTTCTAATTCTTGGGAATCTAAATCATTAATTTTCCAACGAGTATTGTTTTCTCCTGAAGCCATTCTGCATATAATATAATGTTAAAAAATTAGTGATTTAACATATGTCTATTACTCATTGAACAGTAAGCATTTAAAATATATATTATTTTAGGAATACATTTGATATAATGTTTATTCAATGTACTTACGGTTACATAATATTATTAAAAGCAACACATGCAAATATATTACATATTACAAGCTATGTGTAATATCGATGTATTCAAATAATGCATGTAATAAAAATAAAAAAATATTCATTAAATAGTGTTGTATGTTATTATACTGATGCAGATAACAATGATCCGATAACAAACACTTCTATGCAATACCCATGAGACAGTTCCACAACTCTATCATTATATAGTGCAGGTTATTATTCAATGGACGAATATACCATTGATGCTAACAAGATTAATTTATATATATATATATATATATATATATATATATATATATATATATATATATATATATATATATATATATATATGTATCTTTTTATATATATATATATATATATATATATATATATATAGATATATATATATATATATATAGACATACACATGTATATGGATATCTATATTTATATAATATTGTGTTTGTATGTCTATATATATATATATATATATATATATATATATATATATATTGATATGAAATTTAGATATATATGTATATAAATTGAAAGGAATTAATAAACGAAAAATAATTCTAATTATAGTTTCATTTGTAAATTAAATTATATTATATATCTATTTAAATTGAAAGAAACAATCAAGCGTTGAACGAACTATAGCAGAATAGAGTATTCTATGGCTAGTTCACACCAAAGAGGCAGCCTCTTTTTGCTCAACATATGCCTTTCACAGATAAAAACTTCCCTTTAGCATATCAGTCTGATCCTGACTTCACAGTACACTCCAGCCACGAAATACAGGGCAATCACTCTCTGAACATGATAAACAACAAAACCTGATAAGTAATTTTATGAATATTGTGTTCTTTGACAGTGAGGTGCATCCATATACCTCTTTGCACATTGATCAACAAATATATTTAGATATATATGTATATATATATATATGTGTCTATAAATATAGATTGATATTTATAAATATATATATATATGTGTGTCTATAAATATAGATATATATATAAATATATATATATATATAAATATATAGAGAGATATAGATATATACATACATATATATTTGTCTCTAAATGTAGATAGATAGAAATATATATATATATGTCTCTATAAATCTAGATAGATATTTTATATATATATATATATATATATATATATATATATATATATATATATATATATATGTGTCTATAAATATAGATAGATATTTATATATATATATGTGTGTTTATAAATATAGATAGAGATATAGATATATACATATATTTTGGTCTAACAAGCAAGATATTTATATATATATATAAATATATGTGTATAGAAATCGAGATATATATATATATATATATGTGTGTCTATAAATTATATATATATATAGATATTTTATTATTTGTGTATAAATATAGATAAGAAGATATATATATATGTCTATAAATATAGATAAATATATATATATATATGTCTATAAATATAGATATATATGTCTATAAATATATATATATATGTTTCTAAATAGATATATATTTATATATATATATATATGTGTGTTTCTATAAATCGATATAGATAGATATATATGTGTCTATAGATAGGGATATATAGATATATATATATATCTGTCTATAAATATATATATATAGAAATTTATAAATATATATATATATATATATATATATATATATATATATATATATATATGTGTCTAGAAATCTAAATATATATAGAT
>NC_069502.1:883635424-883712924 GCF_027579735.1 Bombina bombina
AGGTCCATGATCCGGATGAAGTCTTCTATCAACTGCATCTTCAATCTTCTTTCTTCCGGATCCATCTTGCAGACCTCCGACGCGGAACATCCTCTTCTCCCGACGACTACTAGCCGAATGACGGTTCCTTTAAGGGATGTCATCCAAGATAGCGTCCCTCGAATTCTGATTGGCTGATAGGATTCTATCAGCCAATCGGAATTAAGGTAGGAATATTCTGATTGGCTGATGGAATCAGCCAATCAGAATCAAGTTCAATCCGATTGGCTGATCCAATCAGCCTATCAGATTGAGCTCGCATTCTATTGGCTGTTCCGTGTGTTAGTGTTAGGGTTAGACTTAGCTTTAGGGGTTAATACATTTATTAGAGTAGCGGTGAGCTCCAGTTGGCAGATTAGGGGTTAATAATTGAAGTTAGGTGTCGGCAATGTTAGGGAGGGCAGATTAGGGGTTAATACTATTTATTATAGAGTTAGTGAGTCGGATTAGGGGTTAATAACTTTATTATAGTAGCGCTCAGGTCCGCTCGGCAGATTAGGGGTTAATAAATATAATATAGGGGTCGGCGGTGTTAGGGGCAGCAGATTAGGGGTACATAAGGATAACGTAGGTGGCGGCGCTTTGCGGTCGGCAGATTAGGGGTTAATAAGTGTAGGCAGATGGAAGCGACGTTGAGGGGGGCAGATTAGGGGTTAATAAATATAATATAGGGGTCGGCGGTGTTAGGGGGAGCAGATTAGGGGTACATAATGATAACGTAGGTGGCGGTCGGCAGATTAGGGGTTAAAAAAAATTATTCGAGTGTCGGCGATGTGGGGGGACCTCGGTTTAGGGGTACATAGGTAGTTTATGGGTGTTAGTGTACTTTAGAGTACAGTAGTTAAGAGCTTTAGAAACCGGCGTTAGCCCAGAAAGCTCTTAACTACTGACTTTTTTCCTGCAGCTGGAGTTTTGTCGCTCACTTCAGAAACGACTCTAAATACCGGAGTTAGAAAGATCCCATTGAAAAGATAGGATACGCAATTGACGTAAGGGGATCTGCGGTATGGAAAAGTCGTGGATGAAAAGTGAGCGTTAGACCCTATTTTGAGTGACTCCAAATACCGGCGGTAGCCTAAAACCAGCGTTAGGAGCCTCTAACGCTGGTTTTCACGGCTAACGCCAAACTCCAAATCTAGGTCTAGGTTTTTAAGATAGGTTTTTATTTGGGGGGGTTGGTTGTGTGGGTGGTGGGTTTTACTGTTGGGGGGTGTTTGTATTTTACAGGTAAAAGAGCTGATTTCTTTGGTGCAATGCCCTGCAAAAGGTCCTTTTAAGGGCCATTGGTAGTTTATTGTAGGCTAGGGTTTTTTTTTATTTGGGGGGGGGGGCTTTTTTATTTTGATAGTGCTATTAGATTAGGTGTAATTAGTTTAAATATTTGATAATTTATTTTTTATTTTGTGTAACTTAGTGTTTTTATTTTGTGTAACTTAGTTGCTATTTCTTTTGTAACTTAGTAATTCTTTATAGTAGATTTAAATAACTTGAGTAGGGTTAGGTTTTTAAATATCTAATATAGTTAATTTAATTGTTAGTTTAATGTAATTTTAGTATAATAGTTAGGGTAGGTTAATTAATAGTTTAATATAGTTTAATGTAATTTTAGTATAATAGTTAGGGTAGGTTAATTAGTAGTTCAATAAAGTTTATTTTAATTCTAAAGGTAAGTTTAAATTTATTATAAGATAGGGATGAGTTAATATTTAATGTAAAGTTAGCGGGTTGTTAGGTTTAGGGGTTAATTGCTTAATTTAGTTTATGGCGATGTGGGGTGCTGGCAGTTTAGGGGTTAATAGGTTTAGTAAGTGGTAGTGATGTGGGAGGCCAGAGGTTTAGGGGGATCCGGGAGCGGGGGGATAGGGGTTTATAACTTTATTAGAGTTGCAGTGGGCTCCGGGAGTGGGGGGATAGGGGTTAATAACTTTATTAGAGTTAGCAACCCTACAGCAAACACTGCTGCCATCTAGTGTTCTTGCAAATGTAAAAAAGTATTCTTGCAAAATGGCTGCCATATAGTGCTCTAGACATGTGCCTTCCTACCTGCTTTTTTAAAAAAAGTATACCAAGAAAAGGAAGAAAATGTAATAATAGAAGTAAAATTGGATTTATTTATTTATTTTAAATTGTATACTCTAAATCATGAAAGAAAAGTGTTGGGCTTCATGCACTAAAATAGGTGTAGCCCTTCCTGTTGAACATTTTCCTGTTGAACTTTTACACCTGTATACAGTCTGCAGGAGACGTTGCCTAGGTAACTATTAGACTGGTTGGTCATGTGATCAAGTGAAACTGGAAGAAGAGTGTAAGACACAGGAGGAAGCAGACATGTCAGAGCAGTGAAGGTGTGTGTGAGGCCTGGCTGTGAGAGAGCTGCAGACTTCATCTTGTAAAGTAACAGCAATCCTCTGCTGATTTAGTGTATGTTGCCAGCTGCAGTCTGACCCTGTGAGAGAGCTGTGGAGAAGAATGCAGACAAAGTAAATGACTGGCAGACCTTGGAGTTTTCTTTCAGCCTGTGCAGATGAATCCTGTTTAGTGGTAAGAAGTATCCTCTCCCCTTGTCATACTGACAGGGCATTCTGTCCATCACAGAAACTTATAAACAGCTCTTCCTGTGTATTGCAGTTTCCTATGAGCTGTAACTGTTTAAATGCATGTGGATTATCTTAAAGGGCCCCAACATTTCTGTGCACCAACTGGTACCCATCAGCCATTAGGGTGAAGCCTGAGGGTGGGTTCGCAGGTGGTTTGGGAGGGTGCTGGGCCTGGTTAGAGAGAGTTGGTGTGTTAGTTAGCCACTGTATTTCTTGCCTTATTTTTTATTTGCCATAATCCTTTAATACATGTTCATACTGTTTTACTGTTATTACTGTGTGTGTTGTAGTTATTTATTATGTTCCTGTCTGGGAAACCCATTCTTGCCTTGGATGCCCAGTCAGGTGGAGGCACTGCCACAGTCATGTACCCCAACTCCCAGGTAGCGGAGACTCAGGATCAGCCTGCAGAGCACATGGAGGTAGCTGGGGCAAAGACCCACAGGGGTAATTGTGGGCCTAGGCCAAACCCAGTTACATAGGCTTTAATTTTAATGGCAGTGTATTTTGGATTCTATATAGGCTGATTAGAATTTTGGGTTAATTTTGGGCTGATACTGTTATCTACAATTTTCCTGCTCACTTATACTCAGCTAAGGTGTGTCTTATTGCCTTCAAGTCCTATTCACCAGTATTTCATTTTATCATCTTCCTCTTTCTCTAATTCTTTCCAACATTTTTCAAACTCAAGTAAGCTGGATGCCAAAGGGGGAACTCAACAATTGGAGGAAGCCACATTCGTCATCCATATGCTGAAGAAATCAGCAGATGCAGGCAGAGGGTCGGTATTATGTTTACCATAACGCAAAGGCAAAAAAGTATTTAAAAAAAAATAAGCGTCTTTGTAAACTTGAATGAATTAAAGTTCCCCTGTTTTTAAGATTATTTTTTCAGCCAGGCATTAAATCATTAAAGTTTACAATCATTTTAAGGACTTTCAAGTAAAAAATAAAACTCTCCAGTTTCAGTGCCATAAATCTTGGCAAAGTTTATGGGGCCTATTTATGATGGTGCGAGTGGATATGACCCGATATAGCGTATCATGTCCGCTGCACATCGCTAAATGCCGGAGCATACACTCTCGGCATTTATCATTGCACCAGCAGTTCTTGTGAACTGCTGGTGCAATACCACCCCCTACAGATTTGCGGCCAATAGGCCACTAGCAGGGGGTGTCAATCAACCCGATCGTATTCAATCGGGTTGATTTCTGTAGATTTCTGTCCGTTGCCTCAGAGCAGGTGGACAGGTTATGGAGCAGCGGTCTTTAGACCGCTGCTTCATAACTTCTGTTTCCGGCGAGCCTGATAAATACAGAGCTTGATAAATATGCCCCTATATATCTATACAAATATTAGTTAATAGTTCATTTAAAGGGAAACTTCATTCTGCAACAGACATCAGAAGAAGAGGATGCTACACGCCGGATGTCTTGAAGATGGAGCCGCTCCGCGCCGGATGGATGAAGATAGAAGATGCCGTCTGGATGAAGACTTCTGCCAGCTTGGATGAAGACTTCGGCCCGCTTGGATGAAGACTTCTGCCGGCTTCGCTGAGGCTTCTGCCACTTTGATAAGGATGGATGTCCGGTCTTCAAAAACTGTAAGTGGATCTTCGGGGGTTAGTGTTAGGTTTTTTTAAGGGTTTATTGAGTGGGTTTTATTTTTAGGTTACGGACTTTGGGCTGAAAAATAGCTAAATGCCTTTTTAAGGGCAATGCCCATCCAAATGCCTTTTTCAGGGCAATGGGGAGCTTAGGTTTTTAAGATAGGTTTTTATTTGGGGGGGTTGGTTGTGTGGGTGGTGGGTTTTACTGTTGGGGGGTGTTTGTATTTTACAGGTAAAAGAGCTGATTTCTTTGGTGCAATGCCCTGCAAAAGGCCCTTTTAAGGGCCATTGGTAGTTTATTGTAGGCTAGGGTTTTTTTATTTGGGGGGGGGGGCTTTTTTATTTTGATAGGGCTATTAGATTAGGTGTAATTAGTTTAAATACTTGATCATTTATTTTTTATTTTGTGTAACTTAGTGTTTTTTTTATTTTGTGTAACTTAGTTGTTATTTTTTTTGTAACTTAGTAATTCTTTATAGTAGATTTAAATAACTTGAGTAGGGTTAGGTTTTTAAATATGTAATATAGTTAATTTAATTGTTAGTTTAATGTAATTTTAGTATAATAGTTAGGGTAGGTTAATTAATAGTTTAATATAGTTTAATGTAATTTTAGTAGAATAGTTAGGGTAGGTTAATTAGTAGTTCAATAAAGTTTATTTTAATTCTAAAGGTAAGTTTAAATTTATTATAAGATAGGGATGAGTTAATATTTAATGTAAAGTTAGCGGGTTGTTAGGTTTAGGGTTTAATTGCTTAATTTAGTTTATGGCGATGTGGGGTGCTGGCGGTTTAGGGGTTAATAGGTTTAGTAAGTGGTAGTGATGTGGAAGGCCAGAGTTTTAGGGGTTAATACATTTATTTAGTTGTGGAGGGGTCTGGGAGCGGGGGGATAGGGGTTTATAACTTTATTAGAGTTGCGATGGGCTCCGGGAGTGGGGGGATAGGGGTTAATAACTTTATTAGAGTTGCGGTGGGCTCCAGGAGCAGGGGGATGGGGGTTAATAACTTAATTTGGTTGCGGCGGGGTCCGGGAGCGGTAAGATAGGGGTTAAAATTTTTAGCATAGTGGCAGCGTTTAGTGACCGGGTATAAATAAAGTTGGGAAAAAGCCGAATAGCAGCGAGATCGATGACTGTTAGTTAACAACAGTCCGCTGCTCATCGCCCCGTACTTGGTGCACGGCTTTTTGACAGCTTTTTTTATAAATAAGTAGAGCGTATTCAGGTCAGCGGCCGCGATGTTAGGCAATGTTAGGCGAGCGTATAGGTGCCGTCGAATGCAGCATAGTTGACGGCTTGATAGATAGGCCTCAATGAGTTTCTAGGCATTTCCTACAAAAGGAGTTTTCTTTGCACAATCACATTTGTAGGGTGATAATCACTTATTATTAGGGACTATTGATGGTGGAAGCTTCACACTGGACCAGAATCTAGTTTATAGGTCGGGTCTACCAGACATAATAATTTGAAGGTTACAAGGTTATATCTTGGGAATACAAATGTGTAATATGTTTGCAGCAGACCTTACAATGGGCTGGATTACAAGTGGTGCGATAACTGTAGCGCAAGAGTGATATAGTGTATTTAACAGCTTTTTACACGCAATGAAAATAGCGAGTGTATAGAAAATAATTGTACAGACTTAAGAAGGGCAAAATTTGCTGAATTCTCTAAGGAAAAGGATGGTATTCTTTGTTGAAGAACAGACATAGGTAGGTAGCATGCATGTGTCTGGAGCGCTACATAGAAGCAAACTAGGATTGCCACCTGTCCAGGGATGACCTTGACAGTCCAGGTTTCCATTTGTGTGTTTGAGTATGAAGCTTAGTCAAAATTACTGTTTTCATGGGTTCGAACCTTAGTCAGACCCAGACATACAAATGTCGGGTTTGGTGAGAAATGTGGTGCAAATACATACTGCATAGTAGTACTGTACTGGTGCTGTTCTTCTTTCTGAGTGATGGCTCTTAGATGATGCTTAGCTGTGGTGTAAATTGTATGTGTCTTTGTATTTGTCAGCGTCTTTGTGTGTGTGCTAGAATGTGTGTGAGAGTGTTAGTGTGTGTCAGGGTTTTTTCCCTGTTTTGTTTGCCATGTGCTGCTGGCAGCTATTTTACTCACCTCTCTTGCTGACTCTGGTGCATACTGTGTGATGCTGCTCATTTCCTGCACTTCCTTTTATGGCCAGACTGGTGTACATCATCCGTGTGAGACAGGATGCAGGCTCAGAAATGTGATGTCATCGCTTATTATTTAAAAGGCCTCTGTTCAGTGTGCTTTGCCCTTGCGTTGTCTCAGACCTGTTTGTGAGAGCTCCTGTGTATTACCTGGCTGTCTGACATCCCTCCTAGTTCCTGATCCCTGGCTTGTTCCTGACTCTGCTGTTCTCCTTGTTCCTGATTTCGTCTGACTACTCGCTTTGGCTCCTGACTCGGCTAGTCTGACTATTCACTTTGGCTCCTGACTCGGCTCGTCTGACTACCAGCTCTGGTTTTGATTCCTGGCTTGTTATTTGACTTGTGGACTTTTTATTATTGTTTGCTATTAATAAAGGTGTGATTATTTTTGCACTTCTCGTCTGATTCCTGGCACCCTAACATTTCCTGCACTTCCTTTTATGGCCAGACTGGTGTACATCATCCGTGTGAGACAGGATGCAGTCTCAGAAATGTGATGTCATCGCTTATTATTTAAAAGGCCTCTGTTCAGTGTGCTTTGCCCTTGCGTTGTCTCAGACCTGTTTGTGAGAGCTCCTATGTATTACCTGGCTGTCTGACATCCCTCCTGGTTCCTGATCCCTGGCTTGTTCCTGACTCTGCTGTTCTCCTTGTTCCTGATTTCGTCTGACTACTCGCTTTGGCTCCTGACTCGGCTAGTCTGACTATTCACTTTGGCTCCTGACTCGGCTCGTCTGACTACCAGCTCTGGTTTTGATTCCTGGCTTGTTATTTGACTTGTGGACTTTTTATTATTGTTTGCTATTAATAAAGGTGTGATTATTTTTGCACTTCTCGTCTGATTCCTGGCATCCTGACAGTGTGCGCGTGAGTGTCTTTGTGTGTGTGTGAGAAAGAGTATGTGTGTGTTAGTGTGTTAGAGTGTGAGTGTGTGTGTGAGAGAGTATGTGTGTGTGTTAGTGTGTGAGTGTGATATAATATGTTTGGGAGTGTATGTAAGTGTGTGTGTGCCTGAGTGTCTTTGTGTGTGTGTGAGAGAGAGTTTGTTTGTGAGAGAGAGTATTGTGAGTGTCTTTGTGTGTGTGTAACAGTAACAGTTTGTGTGTGTGAGAGAGAGTATGTGTGTGTGTTAGTGTGTGAGAGTGCGAGTGTGTGTGAGATGATGAGTAAGAGTGTGTGTGGGAGATAGAGACTGTGTGAGAGTTTGAATATATATGTGAGAATTTGTGTTTATTTGCTATGTATAGTATGTACTCTGCAAAAAAAAAGCTTTGCTGTGCTGTGCATGGCACAAGAGTGTTCAGTTTGGCCTGAACTAAAGGTAGCAACCCTACAGCAAACACTGCTGCCATCTAGTGTTCTTGCAAAAAGTATTCTTGCAAAATGGCTGCCATATAGTGCTCTAGACATGTGCCTTCCTACCTGCTTTTTTAAAAAAAGTATACCAAGAAAAGGAAGAAAATGTAATAATAGAAGTAAAATTGGATTTATTTATTTATTTTAAATTGTATACTCTAAATCATGAAAGAAAAGTTTTGGGTTTCATGCACTAAAATAGGCTTTAATTTTAATGGCAGGGTATTTTAGATTCTATATAGGCTGATTAGAATTTTGGGTTAATTTTGGGCTGATACTGATATCTACAATTTTCCTGCTCACTTATACTCAGCTAAGGTGTGTCTTATTGCCTTCAAGTCCTATTCACCAGTATTTCATTTTATCATCTTCCTCTTTCTCTAATTCTTTCCAACATTTTTCAAACTCAAGTAAGCTGGATGCCAAAGGGGAAACTCAACAATTGGAGGAAGCCGGATTTGTCATCCATATGCTGAAGAAAGCAGATGCAGGCAGAGGATCGGTGTTATGTTTACCATAACGCAATGGTAAAGTATTTTAAAAAAATAAGCGTCTTTGTAAACTTGAATGAATTAAAGTTCCCCTGTTTTTAAGATTATTTTTTTAGCCAGACATTAATTCATTAAAGTTTACAATCATTTTAAGGACTCTCAAGTAAAAAATAAAACTCTCCAGTTTCAGTGCCATAAATCTTGGCAAAGTTTATGGGGCCTATTTATGATGGTGCGAGTGGATATGACCCGATATAGCGTATCTTGTCCGCTGCACATCGCTAAATGCCGGAGCATACACTCTGGGCATTTATCATTGCACCAGCAGTTCTTGTGAACTGCTGGTGCAATACCACCCCCTGCAGATTTGCGGCCAATAGGCCACTAGCAGGGGGTGTCAATCAACCCGATCATATTCGATCGGGTTGATTTCTGTCGATTTCTGTCCGCTGCCTCAGAGCAGGTGGACAGGTTATGGACCGCTGCTTCATAACTTCTGTTTCCGGCGAGCCTGATAAATACAGAGCTTGATAAATATGCCCCTATATATCTATACAAATATTAGTTGCAGGAAATAGAAAGATCTCTATAATATAAACATGGAAGGAAACAGGAAGATCTTATTTATAGTGAATCTGAGCCAGTGAGTTTCAAAATAATTTGTATGTGTAAAGATCTGGGATTTTAAAAGACTTTCATACTGGTTTATTTTGAGTTTATTTTTATAAATTGAAAGAAATCTTGTACCAGAGAGTGGCAGCATAACATCATCAACTCGATTGTGTATACACATTATCCATTCACTGGAAAGATTTATAAATGCACATATTTTCCAGAGTAAAGGTCTGAAATAATTGCACAATAGCTGCAGCATCTTGGAATGTTGCCTGACTGTTGAAACATACTGCTCAATAAATGATGAATAAATTAATTTGTGCTAAAGATTTCAAACAAATATTACTGAAAACACTTAAAGGGAAACAAAACCGGTTCCAAAAAATGTAATAAACCAGCTGTTTAAATACTGGTGAAAAGCTGTAAGTAAAAAAATCAATTAGAAGTTTTATACAATCTATCATCTTTAAGTATACTTACACTTCTTGCTCTCCTCCCCCCACTAGCCCATGGTTGGTCACTTCCATTACAAAAGCAGGACGCTACAGCCAATCAGAAGCTGTAGCGCTAGCTTCCATAGTGAGAATAGGTACATACTTACACTGCCTTCTCTCAGCCTCTGCGCAAGTGCCCAATTCTCAAAAACTCACTGGCATTGTTTGCCAGGTGTCCAGTATTCAATGGGACAGTCCAGTATTTTAGCAAGCTGTCCAGTAAAATCTTCACAAAGATACTGGACACTGAAGTGTCCATTTCTTTTAAAGTCCCTTAATATCAGCTAAATATAAAAACAACTCATATGCCTATATCAAATGCATTACAAATATGGAACAATCAAGGCGGTCAAAACACATCTGTTCACGTATGTTACGGGCAGCCAGAGAGGTAAAAACGATTGATTTGTTTGTTATTGGCAGCCAAATGGTAAAATTACTGTTCAGTTGTAAAAAAAATATACAGCTTTTTGAGCGGCATTGTGTGACTCCCAAGTATTATTTTGCCCAGTCACTGGCAGATTGTCCAGTATCTTTGTGGGGGACAACTAGCAATCCTACTGGATGGAGAGAATTTTACTGAGCATATTGTAAAGTAAGTGCATCTTCTTATAGGGCAATGAAACCCAAAAATGTTCTTTTGTGATTCAGACAGAGCTTACAATTTACTTATATTGTCAAATTTGCTTTGTTGCCATGGTATTCTTTGATGAAGATATACTTAGGTAGGTGTTTTGAGCATTACATAGCAGGAAATAGGGCTTCCATCTAGTGCTCTTGTAAATGGATAACATTCTTGCAAAAATGCTGCCATATAGTGCTCAAGACACGTGCACATTCCTGATCGTACATCCCTGCTTTACAATGAGAGAAACTAACTGCTAGATTACGAGTTTTGCGTTATGAGGGGTGCGGTGCTAATAAGCAGTGTTTTCTCACCGCTCACTTTGATGCAGCGCTGGTATTACGAGTTTTTAGAAACCCGGCGTTAAAAGGCAAGAAGTGAGCGTAGAGCAAAATTTAGCTACAAATCTCACTTCAGTACCAGCGCTGCTTAAGTCAGCGGTGAGCTGGTGTAATGTGCTCGTGCACAATTTCCCCATAGGAATCAACGGGGAGAGCCAGCTGAAAAAAAGTCTAACACCTGCAAAAAAGCAGCGTATAACTCAGTCACGCAGCCCCATTGATTCCTATGGGGAAACACATTTTATGTTTACACCTAACATCCTAACATGAACCCCGAGTTTAAACACCCCTAATCTTAAACTTATTAACCCCTAATCTGCCACCCCCGACATCGCCGACACCTGCATTATACTTATTAACCCCTAATCTGCCGCTCCGGACACCACCGCCACCTACATTATACGTATGAACCCCTAATCTGCTGCCCCCAACATCGCCGACACCTACATTATATTTATTAACCCTAATCTGTCGCCCCCAATGTCGCCGCCACCTACCTTCACTTATTAACCCCTAATCTGCCGCCCCAACGTCGCTGCCACTACAATAAACATATTAACCCCTAAACCGCCGCCCTCCCGCCTCGCAAACATTAGTTAAATATTATTAACCCCTAATCTGCCATCCCTAACATCGCCGCCACCTACCTACATTTATTAACCCCTAATCTTCCGGCCCCAACGTTGCCACCACTTTATTAAAGTTATTAACCTCTAAACCTAAGTCTAACCCTCCCTAACTTAAATATAATTTAAATAAATCTAAATAAAATTACTATCATTAACTAAATAATTCCTATTTAAAACTAAATACTTACCTATAAAATAAACCCTAAGCTAGCTACAATATAACTAATAGTTGCATTGTAGCTAGCTTAGGGTTTATTTTTATTTTACAGGCAAGTTTGTATTTATTTTAACTAGGTAGAATAGTTATGAAATAGTTATTAACTATTTAATAACTACCTAGCTAAAATAAATACAAAAGTACCTGTAAAATAAAACCTAACCTAAGTTACACTAACATCTAACACTAAACTATAATTAACTAAATTAACTAAATTAACAACAATTAAATCAATTAAATTAAATTAGCTAAAGTACAAAAAAAACAACACTAAATTACAGAAAATAAAAAACAAATTACAGATATTTAAACTAATTACACCTAATCTAAGAGCCCTATCAAAATAAAAAAATGCCCCCCAAAATAAAAAAAACCCCTAGCCTAAACTAAACTACCAACAGCCCTTAAAAGGGCCTTTTGCGGGCATTGCCCCAAAGTAATCAGCTCTTTTACCTGAAAAAAAAATACAAACAACCCCCCAACAGTAAAACCCACCACCCACACAATCAACCCCCCAAATAAAAACCTTACTAAAATAACCTAAGCTCCCCATTGCCCCAATACACCCTTAAAAAAACCTAACACTAACCCCCTGAAGATCGACTTACCGGAAGAAGTCTTCATCCAAGCCGGGCGGAAGTCCTCAACGAAGCCAGGAGAAATCTTCATCCAACTCGGCGAAGTGGTCCTCCAGACGGGCAGAAGTCTTCATCCAGACGGCATCTTCTATCTTCATCCATCTGGCGCGGAGCGGGTCCATCTTCAAGACATCCGATGCGGAGCATCCTCTTCTTCCGACGACTAAAGATGAATGAAGGTACCTTAAAGTGACGTCATCCAAGATGGCGTCCCTTAGATTCCGATTGGCTGATATAATTCTATCAGACAATCGGAATTAAAGTAGAAAAATGCTATTGGCTGATGCAATCAGCCAATAGGATTGAAGTTCAATCCTATTGGCTGATCAAATCAGCCAATAGGATTGAGCTCGCATTCTATTGGCTGTTCCAATCAGCCAATAGAATGCGAGCTCAATCCTATTGACTGATTGTACCGCTCACTTTTTGGCCTCCGAGGACAGACTTGTAATACCGGCGCTATGGAAGACAGTCCCATAGAAAAAAAGGTTTACGAAGTTTACGTAAGTCGTTTTGCGGTAAGGCCAAAAAAGTGTGCAGTGACCCTAAACCTGCAAGACTCGTAATACCAGCGGGCGTTAAAAAGCAGCGTTAGCACCTGTTAACGCTGCTTTTTTAGCATACCGCAAAACTCGTAATCTAGCCGTCAGAGAATGAAGAGAATTTGATAATAAAAGTAAATTAAAAAGTTATTTAAAATTGCAGTGTGAAAGAAAAATGTTGGTTCTCATGTACCTTTAGCATAAAGCACATTAGTGAACTCTCCTTAATGAGATACACAGCGAAGGTAAACATTAAACACTTCTCCCATAAGTAGCAAATAAAAAAACGCTAGGCAAATCCACTCTAAGAGACACAAGCACCCAGTCTAAGAGGGTAGGAAATGAAAAAGTCCCAAAATAAATAAAAATTGCATTTAAAACAGCTCATGGGGGGCCTCATAATACAGACAAGATGTTATGACTCCAGGTTGTCATGACACTATTTTGATGCCAGGTTGCCCCGTCTTGCGTAACCTGTGATTCAGAGGTTCCTACTGCTTCCCAAAGAGTACGCTCTCTCATCAGACACTGGCGAAACATTCGGCAGTCTTTACTCCATTTCCTTACTAAAACCAAAACTTTCGCTGATTGTCTGATCTATTTGTGTCCTTCCTTGAGTTGGCAGTAAAGTATGGCTCTCTAGCCGACATTTTAAGTTGAAGCAACCCTCAGCCAAGCTCGGTCCACGGTTTGTTGGACCATTCCGTGTCTTACAGAAAGTGTGTACTGTTTCTTTTAAACTAGCCTTGCCCTCTGCCTTCTGAGTACGCCCTGTTTTTCATGTCTCGTATATTCACAGTACTCCCGTCCAGTCCATTGTCCTCCTCTTGTGGTTGATGGTCATCAGGAATACAAAGTGTCTTGTATTCTGGACTCCAAGCTCTGTGGCTCCAAGTTGTGGTATCTGGTAGACTGGAAAGATTATTCGTGGTGGATAGTACCTGGACACCTGCTACCAATGTTCATGCTCCTATGCTGGTTCGTTTCTTCCACCATTCCCATCCCAATAGCCCTGGGTCCTCTACCTAAGTATCTTGAGGGTGGAGTACTGTTATTACTCCAGGTTGCCATGACACTATTTTGATGCCAGGTTGCTCCGTCTCACATCACTGTGATGCATCGCATCGCCTGTAAGGCATCGCGTCACATTTTGCATACTTTTTCCTTTAAATGCCATTCAGTTTTTCTATTTCATTGCCCTTGTATTGAGTTTATCTCTGGGTGTGTTTTGCGCTATATATTTGGATATCGAACTTTGACTTGTGACCTGGACCTCCTTTGACTATTCTTCTGCCTGCTGATTTCACCTTGTTTGTTGCCCGATTGGTTCTGACCTTGGATTTCCCTGACTACTCTTCTGGATTCTGATTCTGCTTCCTGTGACTGTTTGGTTTGACCCATGGCTTGTCGACTCCACTTTGACCTTCCTGCTCTCTTCCTGGTATTCAGCTCCTTATTATTCTCCTATACAATAGTCATCTTCCTCCTGGGTCCTATTGCTACTATCCTAATAGATTTTTCGTTATGACTCTACTTGATGCCAGGATAACAAGACTACTGGCCAGGATTGGTTTGATAGCGAAATTTCTAATAGGATCCTAACACAAGACATCTTAAAGAATCTCCCCAAATCAGAGAGTTTTCAAAATCATGCCCAAAGTGTCGCTCCTGCAAGACCCAACATATAAGGAAATAACACAAAAGAACACAAAAAAATCTACTTTCCCTTGGACATTTAATCACACAATATGTTTCCCTTTTCTCACTACCTTGTGCTCTTTAACAGCCTGACTCACACTTCAGCAACACTAGTCAGTTGTCCTATTTTCTAACCAATGACTCAGGAGGTTGAGTGGGGTAGTGCCATTTTGGGGGTGGGGCAGTGCCAGATGGGGCTGGTAAATGGTGATTAGTGGGCAGGATGATGGGCGTGTCTGAACAGTCAGTGGTCATGTTTGGTTAGTTTGTGGGTGTGTATGGGCAGTGTATGGGCAGTGTATGGACAGAGCTAAGGGAAATTCTACAAATAGGGACATATTACTGCCTTTTAGAATTAGGAACAGATAGTAGGTCTGCAGCTGTATATCTGACCTTTATTTACAAAGATAGTTTAAAATATTATGGTTTACACTTCATGGCTTTAAGGATGTTGCTCCTTTAAAGGGATATAAAAGTCTATCGCCTAGATTTAGAGTTCTGCGTTAGCCATCAAAAGCAGCGTTAAGGGGTCCTAACGCTGCTTTTGGCCGCCCGCTGGTATTTATAGTCAGACTTTTCCATACTGCAGATCCCCTTACACCAATTGCATATCCTATCTTTTCAATGGGATCTTCCTAACACTAGTATTTAGAGTCTTGGCTGAAGTGAGCGGTAGACCCTCTACCGACAAGACTCCTACCGCCAATGGAAAGGCTGTAGTTAAGAGCTTTATGGGCTAACGCCGGTTTATAAAGCTCTTAACTACAGTGCTCTAAAGTACACTAACACCCATAAACTACCTATGTACCCCTAAACCGAGGCCCCCCCCACATCACCGCCACTATAATAAATATGTTTAACCCCTAATCTGCCGCCCGCACATCGCCGCCACCTACATTATACCTATGTACCCCTAATCTGCTGCCCCTAACATCACCAACACCTACATAATATTTATTAACCCCTAATCTGCCCCCCCCCAACGTTGCCGCTATCTTACCTACACTTATTAACCCCTAACCTGCTGACCGGACCTTGCCGCTACTCTAATAAAGTTATTAACCCCTAAACCGCCGCACTCCCGCCTCGCAAACCCTATAATAAATATTATTAACCCCTAATCTGCCCCCCCAACATCGCTGCTACCTTACCTACACTTATTAACCCCTAATCTGCCGACCGGACCTCGCAGCTACTCTAATAAAGTTATTAACCCTTAAACCGCCACACTTCCGCCTCGCAAACCCTATAATAAATAGTATTAACCCCTAATCTGCCCCCCCAATGTCGCCGCCACCTAACTTCAAGTATTAACCCCTAATCTGCCGACCGGACCTCGCCGCTACTCTAATAAATGTATTAACCCCTAAAGCTAAGTCTAACCTTAACCCTAACACCCCCCTAAGTTAAATATAATTTTAATCTAACGAAATAAATTAAATCTTATTAACTAAAGTATTCCTATTTAAAACTAAATACTTACCTGTAAAATAAACCCTAATCTAGCTACAATATAACGAATAATTATATTGTAGCTATTTTAGGATTTATATTTCTTTTACAGGCAACTTTGTATTTATTTTAACTAGGTACAATAGCTATTAAATAGTTATTAACTATTTAATGGCTGCCTAGTTAAAATAATTACAAAATTACCTGTAAAATAAATCCATCCGCTCCGGATGGATGAAGATAGAAGATGCCACTTGGATGAAGATGTCTGCCGGTCCAGATGTCCTCTTCTGCCCGGATAGGATGAAGACTTCTGCCGGTCTGGATGTCCTCTTCTGCCCCATCGGATGAAGACTTCGGCCCGGCTGGGTGAAGACGACTCAAGGTAGGGAGATCTTCAGTGGGGTAGTGTTAGGTTTATTTAAGGGGGGTTTGGGTTAGGGTAGGGGTATGTGGGTGGTGGGTTTTAATGTTGGGGGGGTTGTATTTTTTTTACAGGCAAAAGAGCTGATTACTTTGGAGCATGCCCCGCAAAAAGCCCTTTTAAGGGCTGGTAAAAGAGCTGGTTACTTTTTAATTTAGAATAGGGTAGGGGCCTTTATTATTTTGGGGGTCTTTTTTATTAGAGTAGGTGTAATTAGCCTAATAATCTTGTAAACTTTTTAATTTTTTGTAATTTAGTGTTTTTTTTTTTTGTAATTTAGTTTAGTTTATTTAATTGTATGTAATTGTAGGTAATTTATTTAATTAATTTATTGATAGTGTAGTGTTAGGTTTAATTGTAACTTAGGTTAGGATTTATTTTACAGGTAATTTTGTAATTATTTTAACTAGGTAGCTATTAAATAGTTAATAACTATTTAATAGCTATTGTACCTAGTTAAAATAAATACAAAGTTGCCTGTAAAATAAATATAAATCCTAAAATAGCTACAATATAATTATTTGTTATATTGTAGCTATATTAGGGTTTATTTTACAGGTAAGTATTTAGTTTTAAATAGGAATACTTTAGTTAATAAGATTTAATTTATTTTCGTTAGATTAAAATTATATTTAATTTAGGGGGGTGTTAGGGTTAGGGTAGACTTAGCTTTAGGGGTTAATACATTTATTAGAGTAGCGGCGAGGGTCCGGTCGGCTGATTAGGGGTTAATACTTGAAGTTAGGTGGCGGCGACGTTGGGGGGGGGGCAGATTAGGGGTTAATACTATTTAATATAGGAGTTCGGCGGTTTAGGGGTTAATAACTTTATTAGAGTAGCGGCAAGGTCCGGTCGGCAGATTAGGGGTTAATAAGTGTAGTTAGGTGGCGGCGACGTTGGGGGGGCAGATTAGGGGTTAATAAATATTATATAGGTGTCGGCGATGTTAGGGGCAGCAGATTAGGGGTACATAGGTATAATGTAGGTTGCGGCGGTGTCCGGAGCGGCAGATTAGGGGTTAATAATATAATGCAGGTTTCAGCGATAGCGGGGGCGGCAGATTAGGGGTTAATAAGTGTAAGGTTAGGGGTGTTTAGACTCTGGGTTCATGTTAGGGTGTTAGGTGCAGACTTAGAAAGTGTTTCCCCATAGGAAACAATGGGGCTGCGTTGGGAGCTTAACGCTGCATTTTTGCAGGTGTTAGTTTTTTTTTCAGCCCAAACTGCCCCATTGTTTTCTATGGGGGAATCATGCACGAGCACGTTTTGCCAGCTTACCGCTACCGTAAGCAACGCTGGTATTGAGGGTTGAAGTGGTGGTAAATTCGGCTCAACGCACCTTTTTTGGAGCCTAACGCAGCCCCTCAGACAACTATAAATACCAGCGTTGTCTTAAGGGTGCGTTGGGAAAAAAAGCTGCGTTAGCTACGCGGGTCTTTACCGACAAAACTCTAAATCTAGGCGTATGTTTCTTTATACATGGTATATACAATTTTTTTTTAAACACACTGGCAAGTGGAAAGAAAGCTAAAACTGCCTTGTTTCACTTTAAGGCAGTTTTCACTTACAGCGGGGCTCCGGGTCCCTAACCCGCTGTATGAGCGGGGTATACCTGTATCAGCAACTAAGCACTAAATTGCAAACAAATGCATACAAACCAATGCTTTATAAGTGTTTTGATGCTAAAATGTACAAGGTTTCATGTTATAAGCAGTAGATGGAAACACTACTTAAAAGGCCTGATGGAATTTATGTTCTGCCTTTTTTTTGCTGTGGCCAACCAGAAATGCTGGTCTAAGGTAAAATGTGGGACTCAGTATAGCACTGTTGTAAACATAGTTAATCTCAGGATAATTGTATCATATACATAGAGAAAGGAAATTGCACAATTTTCAGAGGTAAATTACAGTAATAGCAGATAAAAGAAACTTGTAACATTTTTACTATGATTAGCAAAACATTTGGGAGTTAAACACATATTTATAGTCAGCTCCGGAGAGGCAATACACTGTCCATCCTGAGCTGAACATGGCTAATGATACATATGCCACTACTGTTCGGGTGGTAGTAAATTGATAGTCCAAGGTCTGACTTTAACTATGCATTTAACTTATTTATAGAGGTTAAATACACAGTTCTGTTCACAAAACAGTGCAATAATAAAATGCAGTAGTGCAGTAAAGCATTTTATTACTTTATGTCCCTTTAAGTTTATATTTAATGGCCTATTATGTCACAGAGGCAGCAGAACGATGGCTTACTGCAGAAATACATTATAGCCGTCTTGTGCTACAGCATGAGTAATCACAGCGACATGTTTAATGTTAGCTTGTCTGGCCTTAACTTTGATTTATTGGTGACTGCAAAATCAATCAATTTACCTTGCTGCAAAGTAAACAAGAAATTGTACAATATTTTCAGAGTTTGTTACCATGGAGATTCTAATCATTATAGCAGCCTGTTCTCTCCAAAATGTTTTAGCCTCTATATTTTTTTCTCTTGTAAAATTATTTACAATCAAGTTTTTTCTACCTGAGGCATTTATTGTAGTTAAACCTGCTATGTAGAAAGAAATTGTAAATATTTATTTCTACATATATTTATTTTAAAGGGACAGTAAAAATGAAACAAATTGATTGGATAGAGCATTAAATTTTAAACAACTTTCCATATTACTTCTACTATCAATTTTTCTTAGTTCTCTTGGTATCCTTTGTTAAAGAGTAATCCTAGGTGAGCTCAGGAGCCATCTGGCAGCAGTGTTTGCAACATTGTTTATAGCAATGTTATACATAGTTACACGCACTTCTGACACTAAATTCCTTGGGGTAAATTTATCATGGTGCTGACAGACATGATCTGCTATAGCGAATCCAGTATGCCGCACATCGATAAATGCCGACCAGCGTATGCTGGTGCAAATACCGCCCCCTGCAGATTCAGCAGGGAATGTCAATTAACCCGATCGTATTCGATCAGGCTGATTGCTGTCCGCCACCTCAGAGGTGGCGGACGAGTTAAGGAGCAACTTCTTAACTTTCGCTTCAGGCGGAACTGAATCGGAGTGGGTCGGAAGCAGCATCCGCTGCTTCATAAATCGACCCTCTAAACTCCTGTTAGCCTACCTAGGTTTAGTCTTCAACAAAGAATACAAAGAGTACAAAGCAAATCTGATAGTAGAAGTAGATTGGAATGTAATTTAAAATTGCATGCTCTATATGAGTCATGAAAGTTTAATTTTGATTTACCTGTCCCTTTAAATCTTGTAGCCTACTTTTTTTTACACATGTGTTATAAAATAAAGATATGAAGGCCCATTTATCAAGCTCCGTACGGAGCTTGAAGGGCCGTGTTTCTGGCGAGTCTTCAGACTCTCCAGAAACACAAGTCTAAAGACCGCTGCTTCATAACCCTGTCCACCTGCTCTGAGCAGGCAGACAGGAATCGCTGGAAATCAACCCGATCGATTGGCCGCGAGTCAGCAGGGGGCGGCGTTGCACAAGCAGCTCTTGTGAGCTGCTGGTGCAATGTTAAATGCGGAGAGCGTATTACTCTCCGCATTTAGCGAGGTCTTGCGGACCTGATCCGCAGTGTCTGATCAGGTCCGCAAGCCCTTTCATAAATGGGCCCCATGATATCAATTTAAATCATTGGGCTTTGAGAGTGTTTAAAGGGGAATAAAAGTGCAAAAAAACCCCAACAAAAAACGCTCTAACGTGTTATTTTATTATTGCACTATTGTTTGCATATAAACTATGAAGTTGATTACAATCTATCAGCGATTTGCCCCCGAAATAGATTTTTGCTTCCCGCACAAACTGGTCATCAAGGTTTCTCCAGTGATCACAATGCAAAAATGGATTTGTTTGTTTAAATCCTGCAGCCGCAAAGACCTTTTTAACAGAAAAGATCCCAAAATGGCCTTTTTGTGTTTAATGTACCTGTTTTTGAAATAGCAACTGAGAAGTTACTGGAAACTGACAGATACAATAGCCCATTCATACCTCTTAACAAACTGAAAAGGGAGCTTTATTAAAGGTCAATGACAGAGAGTCCTGAGAGTTTTCAGGACTGAGAGGCTGGCAAATGAATCAGGGAGACCCATGGGCAGAGATTTTAGCAACATGGGCAGAGTTAGATTTGTTTGTGGCAGGTCAGGGTAGGATATGGTCAAAAGCATTCTATTTGGGGGGTGGCTAGATAGTCCATGGTTTAACTTTGTGAAACTGGGACATTTATTAGTCAGCTAGAGCTGCGCGAGGGACAACTGGGCAGTGCTCCCAAATCATGACAATCCTGCAAATTGCTGGAAAAGTTAGGAGCTCTTCAGCAGTATTTCCACTATCAGTAGCAGCTGGATCAAAGTTAAGCCACATAAAATGTTCAGTGGCTCAACCATGGGATAAAATATACAATTCTCTTAATCAGTTAATCCAGGGCTAGGTGGGTTGCAGAAAGGGTTTAAATTCAGAAGAGTGTGGTTGTGGTTAGGTAAATGGGCTATAACACTTGTAGCTATTTAATATGGCTTCAAATGTATATATTGGATTGGATCAGAAACTCTATGGGTCAAAGCAATAAACCTTAAAGGGGTTACTAAACCCACATTTTTTCTTTAATGATCAGATAGAACATGCCATTTTAAGCAACTTTCTAATTTACTCATATTAGCCATTTTCTTCATTATCTTGTTATCTTTATTTTAAAGCAGGAATGTAAAAACATAGGAGTCGGACCATTTTTGGTTCAGAACCTTGTTTATGCTTGCTTATTGGTGGATAAATGTCATCCACCATTAAGCAAGCGCTATCTATGGTGCTGAACCTAAAATGGGCAGGCTCCTATGCTTTACATTCTGCTTTTTAAATAAATTAAAAAATATTGATAATAGGAGTACAATTAGAAAGTTGCTTTAAAATTGCATGCTCTATCTGAATCATTAAAGAAAACATTTGGGTTTAGTATCCCTTTAAAGGGACATTACACTGAATATATGTCTGTCATGCACTATTTAACCCCTTAAGGACCAGGCATTTCAGACAAAAACTTCCCAAAAGACCAGATCATTTTTAGCACCATCACTACATTTAAACAGAAATAGAGCCTTTTTATAATTACCTATCAAAACTATATATAATTTTTTTAGTAGACAACCCAAAGTATTGATCTAGGCCCATTTTGGTATATTTCATGAAATAATATATATATATTTCATCATAAAATTTAAAAAATAATACACATTTTTTTCTGTAGTGTTGCTGCCCCCCATTTAATTTACCCCCCTGCAAATCGATTTCCCACCCTCTTTTCCCATCCCCTCAATATAATCCCAATCTCCCGCATTCCCTCTCCCTGCCGCTCTGAGGGGTTTTTCTGTAGCGTAGCAGTCCCGCCCACCTCTGCCCCCCTCCAGTCCCGCTACCCACCCCCGCCTCCTCCTTACTCTCTAACCACCAGCGATCGGGCATCATTGTTGCCCGATGCAGAGGAGGGCCACAGTGTGTCCCTCTCTGCATCGGTACCTCTGCCTGTCTATTTCTGCACTGTCCCACTCGTGGGGCATGCAGCAATAGCGCAATCTCGCTAAAAGTAGCGAGAAAGCGCTATTGCTGCATGGAGAGAGACTTTCCTTGATTTGGACATTGAGATAATAGAAAAAGAGATAATAACAAAAACACACTTTAAAAAAGTAGATGCAAACAACTTAAAGGGACAGTCAACACCAGAATTTTTGTTTTTTAAAAGATAGAAAATCCCTTTATTACCCATTCCCCAGTTTAGCATAACCAACACAGTTATAATAATACACTTTTTACCTCTGTGATTAACTTGTATCTAAACATCTTCTGACAGCCCCCTGATCACATGACATTTTATTTATTATCTATTGACTTTTATTTTAGCCAATTAGTGCAGTGTCTGCCACAATTCACGGGCGTGCTCACAATGTATATCATAGGGTATACCTGAACTAGCTCTCCCCTGCTGTGAAAAGCAAATACAAAAGCATGTGATTGGAGGCGGCCTTCAAGGGCTTAGAAATATCATATGAGCCTTCCTAGGTCTAGCTTTCAACTAAGGAATACCAAAAGAACAAAGCAAAATTGGTGATAAAAGTAAATTGGAAAGTTGTTTAAAATTACATGCCCTATTTGAAACAAGAAAGTTTTTTTGGGACTTGACCTGTCCCCTTTAATACACTACAAAAGCTGCCATTTGAATAAATGGAAAGACAATATTCCAAAAGGCCAATGCCTTAGGATAAAACGCAATTGCTCCAGAATGTCTGCCTATATAAATCAAGTAGAAATCTTGGAAAGTAAATTTGCAGAAAAAGGATATGACCCACAAATAATAAAAAAGGCAAGAGCACAAGTGATGAAAAAGAAAGAAAGAACTTCCTTGTATATAAAACAGCAGCCCATGATAAAAAAAGTTGAGGATAAAATCAATGTAACTCTAGTGACTGATTATAATTGTGATCACTATCTGATACAAAAAATAATGAAAAAAACACTGGCATCTTTTGCTAACAGATCCCATAATAGGGAACCAGATGTTAAATCATCCAAAAATAGTCTATAAAAAAAGCAAAAAAATTTTAAAAGCACACTAGCTCACATTGAGTTTAAAACAACTGATAAAAAAAATCAACAAGTATGGGAGGATTTAACAGGCAAAACATTAGAAGGTTTCTTCCCATGCTTTGGATGTAGATCTTGTAGATATAGCAGTAAATGTAAAAAGGTGCAATCAACCCAAAATGGATACACACATCAGATAAAAGAAATGATTAGATGTCAAGATAAAGGAATAGTTTACATTATCCAATGCTCCTGTCAGAGGCAATACATAGGCAAGACCACCAGACCCTAAGAGAACGTATACGGGAACACCTTTCCTGTATAGATAGAGGAAACTTAGAAACACATATATACACCCATTTCAGGGAAAAACATAATAATAACCTAAAAGATTTCACATTCTGGGGTATAAAGAAAGTCAAGCCGGATTGGAGAGGAGGAAACTTTGAGTCAAAACTTCTGAAGAAAGAAGCAGAACTCATCTATAATATGCAAACCCTCTCCACATCTGGCTTGAACTCAGAATTAGATATCTCACCTTTCCTTATAACTTGACATTCTGTATATATATATGTAAGATCTTAATATTTTTTGTTATTAAAGACATATAGACAAGACATCACTAAGGGTAATATCTATGTTTGCTCTAGAGAAAGAGTCTTCTTTGAGAGATATTTAATTTTAATTTAATTATATGTCATAAACTATAAGAACTATGTGTACCGATATGAAGATATTGAAATATAACCTATAATTCATCCTCTAAAATCCATCAATGAGGATAAAAACTGCACTAATAAGGCCAAATATACTATAAAAAGAACCAATGTATGGCAATTCAGATTTTCAACAATGTATTTTGGAACTTACCCGTTACAAACAATTTATCTATAATTAGTTCACTTTAACTAAACGATACACAAAGAAAGCGTATAGAGAAATAAATTCCTTTTAAGATGTAACTAAAAGTTTATTTCATTATCTAATTTTTATCTGGTCCACCTTAACAGAATCATAAACAAAGAAAATGCATAGAGATATTCAGAATCAACCATTACCATCTTAAAAGAAAAAGTAATACCACCTTAAATAAGATGACAATGATGTGAAGCTTATTCAACCAATAAATAGAAGAGGAGGGATATTTAAAAGTCCACAACCACACACAACAGATACGTCTTGACAAAGCCCACACCAGATTACTACAAAGCTGAGGATTTCATTTCGGGATAATAACATCTCGAAAGGACTCTCCCTGCAGGATCTTGAGAACTGTCAAGTTTGTCACATTGAGATCATCAGTCCTGAGCACATCATAGCGGATAACAGAGGAAGAAAACCGCAACCAATAGAAAGCGAGGTGAGAGTGACATCATCACATCCACGCTTGGGTAATGGAAGACGCTGAAAACAACAACCGCTGTAATCAACCACTGGAGAAAAGCATAGTAAGCTTGTAAAGAGGCACAATACCATGTCGGAAGTTCCCGGTAAGCATATTCTTTACTTCTATCAGAAGCGCATAATATGTGCAGGGTACAGTAAGTGTCTGAAGATTCTGGTAAGCTATAATTCACATTATCCTGCACTAAGGAAAAAGTGTCGAATTGGTCAGTGTCCCTTGGCCAGACTTTGTTACTTTGTTATATTGGCTTACAACTATTCACCAGTTAAAGGGACATGAAAACCCAAATTTTTTCTTTCATGATTTAGAAAGAGCATGCAATTTTAAACAACTTTCTAATTTAATTCTATTATCTAATTTGCTATACTCTTTTGATATTCCTTGCTGGAAAGCATATCTAGATAGGCTCAAGTAGCTTCTGATTGGTGGCTGCACACAGATGCCTCTTGTGATAGGCTCACCCATGTGCATTGCTATTTCTTCAGCAAAGGATATCTAAAGAATTAAGCAAATTAGATAATAGAAGTAAATATGAATGTTGTTTTAAAATAGTTTTTCTCTATCTGAATCATGAAATATTTTTTGGGGGGGGTTTAATGTCCCTTTAAGTAGTGATAAGCTACATATTATGGAAAACTACAGTCAATAACTTTAAAAATATATATGCCAGTATTGAGAGGCGGAGCTTGGCCGTGCTAGAACATGGCCCGCATAGTGTGTGAGGTCCGGTGCAGCTCTTCCCCACTGACCGGGATATGAGCCTTTATCCAACCTGAAAAATTAAAAGCAAAATGCCCTGAGGCCCCTAGCTAGCCAGGATACCTACTTAAACTAACAAATTCTCGAAGGGACACGGGTAACCGCGATCCCGGTTCAAAGACTCACAAGAGCCCCTTGAGTAGCGCAAAAACAACACGCGGGGCCGGTTGTCTCTCTGAAGTGATACAGCTGCGACTGTTTTCTTCTCTCCCCACACTGCGGCACCGAATAGACACACAGGAGAAGAAAGATACCCCATGCGGTGAGGCTCTGATCGCCATCTTGGCCCGCCCACAGCTCTCTAAATGGCCTCAGCCGCAAACGGCTTCAGCAGCATGAGACTGTCAAATGTAAGAATTACCTAAAAGAGCACTGTCACACCATAGAGTATATCTACTCGCAATAAATATGAGAGACTTAACTGGCATTATTATATAACACATAAACAACGGTTATACAAAGCATCACTGGGGACTCAACAGAGAGGGGGGAGAGATCCTTCAATCCTAATATACACCTCATATTCTGTCTCAGTCATATTGAACTGGAGACATTGGAGCACTATAACTCTCCAATAATAAGGCACCACTCAAACAATCAAGAGAAATTAAAAAGGGGAATCTGCATTAATAAAATAAACACCCCCAGCAAGGAGGGGAATCTTGAAGTTAAATAAGAAATATATAAACCAGGGTTCTCAACAACACCATTGATTGAGCAAAGATACTAACACTACATTTTATTGAAACACCATGTCGTCCAGAAGACCAACAAAACCTGACAAAAATGGCAAACCTACAGCCCAGACAACACCTGTATCTGCCTACTTCTCTCCGTCAGAACAAACTCGAACAGACACAACCTCATTGACAAAGATACTCCTCAGCCTGTTTCTCCCACAGCGCCAGACCACGTGGCAAACTATTCCATCACGCAGCAACAACTTACAACACTGCAAGCTACTATAGATAAACTACATCCAATTCTAAAGTAAGCATCAAAAAATCAAACAATATATTGAAACAGCTTGGATGTCTAGACGTTGGAGAACTTTACATCCAGAGTCTATGGATTATACGTTCTATTTCATTTCCCCACAAAACATATAAGAGAATTGACTACATATTCACCGACATTACAAGCATGAGTCTGGCTAGAGCAGCAAACATATCCCCAATAACATGGTCAGATTCATGCGAGTGTGAGCTGTATTTTTAACTGGCCAACCAAAACTATTGAAACAGTATATTTGGAAATTAGACGATAGCCTACTTGCTGACCCAGCCATTATGCTAAAACTCCAAACTCGAATAGAGGAATTTTTCCTCCATAACAAACATACAGATACATCTCCACAAAACAATTGGGAGGCACACAAATGCACTATAAGAGGGGAATTAATAGCTCACAAAGCTCAAATCAATAAACTCAGAAGAGAAGCAACCACTAACCTCATTAAAGAAATAACACAGCTTGAGGACATACATAAAAAAAGTACTAAAGATGATACCACTCTACAAACCCCTACAAGCTAAACGCTTTTAAATTAGCCTCCATCCTCAACAAAGAACAAAGTAGGCGCATTTTCCTGTTCAGACAACACTCATACATGGACCTAAATAAGCCAGGACGTTCAATGGCCAATACATAAAGAAAAAAATACAAATCTAATTATATTCTCCACATCAAAGATAGTAAAAACAAATCACATAGCTCTACACAAGCCATAGCTAAAGCATTCAGAGATTACTACCAAAAACTATATAATCTGCCAAAATCGAATTCCGAGTCACTCTCCGACACCACCTCCCGCCAAGAATCTATCAGGGGAATACCTCTCAAACCTACACCTTCCCAAGCTGACTCAAACACAAAAAGAGACTCTAGACTAACCCTTCTCACTAGAAGAATTACAATTAGTAATTAAAAATCTCCCTAACAACAAATCAGCCAGGGCCTGATGGGTTTACATTTAAATACTACTCAATGTTCGCTGAACAATTATCCCTACACCTTCTGCACTATTTTAATTCAATTGATCTCACACACCCCTTCCCAAATTCAGCATTAGAAGCCCATATCACCACATTATTGAAGCCAAATAAACCCCCAGACTTGACTACAAGCTATCGCCCAATCTCACTCCTAAATTCGGATATAAAAATGTACTCTAAATTATTAGCGAACCGAATTAATGTCTTACTCCCAGACCTCATCCACCCTGATCAGGTGGGGTTTTTGCTAGGAAGAGAGGCAAAGGACAACACGGTCAGGGCCCTTAATACAATCTTTTTCGCGCAAAAACAAAAACTCCCATTAATCTTACTGTCTATCGATGCTGAAAAGGCCTTTGACCGTGTTGCTGGGACTTCCTAGCTAACCTTACAAACATTCGGATTCGGGGAGGGTATACTACAAAAAATATTCTCCCTATATGCCACCCAAGTGCGAAAATACAAATAAATGGAACACTGTCTGACTCAATTTGAAATATCTAATTGGGGACGGAGACAGGGCTGTCCGCTATCCCCTTTGCTATTTGTATGCGGTAATAGAGACCGTTAGGCAGCCAAAATTCGATCACACCCAGGGATTGAGGGAGTTACAATAGATAATCAGAAATATGTAAGCTCTCTGTTCGCAGACGACATTGCTTTTACATTAACCAACCCAGAAATATCCTTACCATTACTAGTTAAAAGAATTAGACAGCTTCCACACTCAATCGAGACTTCCTAGTAAATATTCCTAAATTCTGAGATTCTCAATATCACATTAGACGCACATAAAAAGAAAATAGCTGAGAAACTACCCCATTTAAATGGAACATTGTGTCCTCTTAATATTTAGGAATTTACCCTTACCACGTCTATAGGAAACTATGCACCAACCTCAATTATGACAGGATAAGACGGGAAATCAGACGAGACCTATCAAGCTGGAGATCCAAGAACCTGTCTTGGCTAGGCCGAATCAATCTGATAAAGATGAATATATTCCCTAGAATACTGTACATTCTACAAACTATGCCAACCCCCCTAACGGACAAATACTTAAACTCACTACAGCGAGCACTCAATGATTTCACATGGCACAAGAAACACCCTAGAATCAATAAACAGCTTATGTCTCTAGCCCAAAACACAGGGGGGACTTGGCCTACCTAATATAACCTATTATAGATACGCAATATTCTTGCAAAGAATAATTGACTGGAATATACATGGAAAGTTTAAACGATGGGGTGGGTATGGGAACATGGAATTTCCCTAACCCCAAAATCTTAGTAGACATTGCTGGACATTCCCAACACACAAAATTAAACACTTAGACATCAACCCCCTTGATATCAGAAACATACAAGATGTGGAATAATATACTGATACACTTTCCGAACCTCTCTTCTAGACCCTCTCCTCTCACATCCCTTAGTAGCTAAACGGTGAATTTAATTTGGGCCCAAGGATAGAGAAACACTGCTACCCTTCCCATATCCGTGACTTCCCAATATATTGGCTCATACCAAAACGAGCAGAATTAAATCACAAACCGAACTAACACAACAAGGCTTTACCTGTCCTTGAAGAATTGGTACACATATAGGCGTATTCATAGCTTTCTCACTACACACAAACAATCTCCAAACATGATTAGACCGTTAACTAACTTCGAGCATTATGTATTAGGAGCCCCCCAGTTTGACATACGCTATCACTTGATATATTAAGATTCTGATTACCCCCATTCCCAGGAGCATCCCCTCCCATACCTGAAAGTTGGGAAAAAGAGAAATAGGAATCATAATCCCGACCACACAGTAGGTATGAAGATAGCCCAATCCACACTAAAAACCTCCGTCCTCCATGGCCACTCTGGAAATTAATCTAAAAATACTTCACAGGTGTACTACACACCCCAAAAAATTCACCGTTTATTTCCACAGAGCTAGCAGCAAATGCTGGCGCTGCGGCCACGTCAATAGTGGTATGATCCACATGTGGTGGTGGTGTACAGCTATACAACATCTGTGGAGATCTATCATTGCTGAAGTGGGAAGATATATTAGAACTACAATTCCGTTAGACCCACTACTTTGGCTATTAAATAAACCCCCTAAGATAAAACATAAACCATTTCTCAAATTATTTTCAATCATGTCTAACAGTGTAAAATTCTTGATAGCCAAGAAAGTTGAAATCAAAGACCCACCCACAGGCTTGAAAATGTGGGTACAGAAGGTATCTGAGTCAATCCATCTTGTAGAACTATACTACATAAACACGATAAACTAGACATATACTCAGACATCCTGACAACATGGGAATCGTACCTCAAGAATAGATAACTTCGTTCTGAGTTCACATATAACTAGATCGACAATAGTGTCAAGACTACAACACAGTCCCATGCAATTTCTACAGTCATATAGGAAAAAGTGAGAACGATCAGAAATCAACTCCTCTTTACACAAAATTACACATAGAAATTACGGTGAGATTGTTTCTTCTATCGACGTGGGTTGTTCCAGTCCAAAGTTAAATTGTTTTGTTAAAATTAATTAGCTTAAAAATTGCTATAGTATTATTACACGTGCATTGTAATGAATATGGAGCTGCGTCTCCAGAACTGTAACTTTACTTCATAATTTACATAATAAAGCTGATTTTAAAAAAAAAAAAAAAAAAAATATAATATATATGCCAGTATTGACTCAATAGAGACTTTGGATCTGAATCCACACAAAATTATATATGAACTCTCTATGCTAAGGTGGACTAGTTTGTTTTTAGCACATGTTTTCTACTATTGTTGTTATTTACATGTATAATTTGTTGCGATTTTATTGTAACCAATTTAAGGTTACACATATTAGCAATATATGAACTAGATATTTAATATATCTTATATATTTTAGCATTACTGTACTAGAAGAATTGTTTTAAGGGAGACGTCCCTAATTTTATATGATTGATTCTGCAAATGTTTTAGATCCACACTTACTGTATATCAAATTAAACTGTTTTAATAAAAGCTATTAGAATATATCACCTCTTAGACTCCTTAGCTTCTTTAGCGCTTTCTTACTTAATTAATTAATATATTGGTCTTAGCTGTGTGCATGCATTAAGGGGTTAAACATCTTTAAAATCTAATAAATATTAAATTCTCTCTTTTAGATGCAATGAAGAAAAATGTAATGTCCCTTCAATGAGTCACAGTAGGGCTAGATTATGAGTGGCACGTTAACTGTTGCACGTGATTGATAAGGGGTTTATTGCGGCTCTTTGCATGCGTCAGAAGTAGCGCACATATTACAAGTTGAAAGTAAACTCGTTTGCTTGAGCACAATTTAATTTAATGTGTATCAGGATATCTCGACTTGAGTGCTCTGGTTAACTGTTAAGCTTGACTAAAATGTTGCACAAAAAACATTAAAATTACATTTAAAAGTACAGTTACACTCATAATAACACTATCTAATAAAAATAAGTTTAAAAAATTGCAATAAAAAGTCTAAGATATAAGGTCTCAGGTGTTAGAAAAAAAAGGCTGCAAAGGGCTTTAACATAGAGATACATACATATACATGTCTAAATATATGTATTTATGTGTGTATATAATATGTATTTATATTTTTAGATATGTATTTACAGACATAAATACACATATAAACACAAATACATATGTATATATATATATATATATGTGTGTGTTCTTTTGAGCCCTTTGCAGTCAAGTAGCTGAAAACATGTAAAATCATATTTATGCAACAAATTTAATATAGTGTTTAACTGTGCATTTATTGTAAATAGTTCACATTCCAATGTTCTTCACATAGGGGAATATGTTCTAAGTATTTATAAATAGATATTCTTATATATATCTGTATATTATATATATATATTTAATCATCTACAGTATATTTATAGGTATTTACCAAAAAATATATATATATTTAGAAATGTGTATTTAAGAGTAAATAGAACATATTCTTCTATGTGAAGAATATTGAAATGCGAAATATATTTTTATTTCATGTAGGGTTAGTGAACCTTATGTGATCGGGCTTGCATGTGAGTAAGTGTTCGCACTCCATTGAAATCTATGGGGGAATACGTTAACACGGTCGTAATATTCAAAGTTCTGCTTTTTGTGTGTTTCAGCTTAGCACTTGTGCGAAAACGGTTTACTTTCAACTTGTAATATGTGCTCTACTGGACGCGCACAAAAATCTTACTTCTAGCGGAGTTAGTGTGCGAGCAGGAGCAATAAATAGAGCTACACTTAGAATCTAGCCCATAGTGAGCTTTTGTTTAATTGTAGTTTTTTTGTTTGTTTTTTTTAGATGAAAATAATGTTGGAAGTTACAATTGTGTTGAATATTACCTTTTCACATTTATATCTAGTGGCAGAGATCATAAGAAACTGGGGCCCGATCCGATATGCAGCGTCGCCCGCAAAAGCCGGCGACTCCGAAATGCTTGCGTCGCAAACTACGATCTTTATCGGATCGCGCCCCATATGTCTTACAGCTAGGGGTGATTCTAGACCATCAAATAATTCCTTCTAGTATAATAAATATTGCAAAATGTTCTTTCGGTTCAGAAAGCCACACTCAGGTAAACCACACCACAGGTCTGCTTCTTGGGCCCGATCCAATATGCAGCGTCGCCCGCAAAAGCCGGCGACGACAAAATTTGCGCTGGTTTGGTATCCTATATACGGCGTAACCTAGAAGTTATGCTCGTATATTTCTGCCTTCGCCCGTAGTTTTTTGGGCCATAGGCAGGTATACCAAACCAGCACAGTTTGGTATCCAATATACAGCGTAAGGACTTATGTGGCGAAAATGGAGAAATCTTACTACATTTTCACCTCGCCACAAAATGCAGCCGTAGTAAGCCTTACGCTGTCTATTGGAGCCCCGTAACTCCCTAAACTACCTGCTAAATAAAACCTAACACCTAATGCATGCGCAATGTCTATCTACCTGTCAACCGCGATCCCCTGCCACAATCCCTAATAAAGTGTTTAACCCCTAAACCGCCGCTCCCGGACCCCGCCGCCACCTACATTAAAAGTATAACCCCCTAATGTGATCCCCCTACACCGTCGCAAGCTACATTACATACCCCCTAATGTGAGTCCCTTATACCGCCGCCATCTATCTTACCTACCCCCTAAAGTGAGCCCCCTACCCCGCCACCATCTATCTTACCTACCCCCTAAAGTGAGCCCCTACCCCGCAGCCATCTATTATCTACCCCTAAAGTGAGCCCCTACCCCGCCGATCTATCTTACCTACCCCCTAAATTGAGCCCCTTATCCCGCCGCCATCTATCTTACCTAGCCCCTAAAGTGAGCCCCTACTCCGCCGCCATCTATTTTAAAAATATTAACCCCTAATTTAATCCCCCTACACACACCACCAGTATATATATAACTAATTATATATTAGGGTTAATATAGTATTATATAATATATATATATTAACTATATTAACCCTAATTATATTAGGGTTAATATAGTTAAAGGGACAGTTTACTCAAATATTTTCTCCCCTTTAATTTGTTCCCAATGATCCACTTTACCTGCTGGAGTGTATTAAATTGTTTACAAGTAGCTCCTTTACCCTTATATTGGCATTTGAAATTGTTAATTTAGCATGTAGTATCCCCACATATTCTGAAAGTTTGTGGCCGCGCGTACCAGCTATAGATAAGCTTTGTAAACACAGCCAGCAGAAGAAATTACACTCCCAGTGTGATAAAGCAGAGATAAGGTAATAAAATGTTGATTTTCCATTGTTCTCTCAAAGTACAAAGTGATTGTTTTAAGGACAGATATAAGATAAAGAAGCAGGTATATGTGCACAATGTGATACAGTAATGAGATCTGATTATACCTACAAGCTCAACCTATTTTATTAGGCTGTGGCTTCAAACACAAAATCAGAGCTTTAATATACAGAAATAAACCTTAAAAAGCTAATTTTCATACATTTTTTACTCTGCAGTTGGTAAAAAAAAGCAATTGTAAACACATAAGGGAAAAACTATTTTACAGTATACTGTCCCTTTAATATCGTTATTATATATATATATATATTAAGTATAATAACCCTATCTATCTCTAACATCCCTAAATAAATTCTTATTAAAATAAATCTAATTAATATTAATATTATTAATTAAAATATTCCTACTTAAATCTAAATACTTACCTATAAAATAAACCCTAAGGCCTAGATTTGGAGTTCGGCGGTAAAAGGGCTGTTAACGCTCAGGGGCTTTTTTCTGGCCGCACCATAAAATTAACTCTGGTATCGAGAGTTTAATCAAATGCTGCGTTAGGCTCCAAAAAAGGAGCGTAGAGCATTTTTACCGCAAATGCAACTCTCGATACCAGAGTTGCTTACGGACGCGGCCGGCCTCAAAAACGTGCTCGTGCACGATTCCCCCATAGGAAACAATGGGGCTGTTTGAGCTGAAAAAAAACCTAACACCTGCAAAAAAGCAGCGTTCAGCTCCTAACGCAGCCCCATTGTTTCCTATGGGGAAACACTTCCTACGTCTGCACCTAACACTCTAACATGTACCCCGAGTCTAAACACCCCTAACCTTACACTTATTAACCCCTAATCTGCCGCTCCCGCTATCGCTGACACCTGCATATTGTTTTTAACCCCTAATCTGCCGCTCCGTAAACCGCCGCCACCTACGTTATCCCTATGTACCCCTAATCTGCTACCCTAACACCGCCAACCCTATTTTATATTTATTAACCCCTAATCTGCCCCCCTCAACGTCGCCGACACCTGCCTACACTTATTAACCCCTAATCTGCCGAGCGGACCTGAGCGCTACTATAATAAATGTATTAACCCCTAATCCGCCTCACTAACCCTATCATAAATAGTATTAACCCCTAATCTGCCCTCCCTAACATCGCCGACACCTAACTTCAATTATTAACCCCTAATCTGCCGACCGGAGCTCACCGCTATTCTAATAAATGTATTAACCCCTAAAGCTAAGTCTAACCCTAACACTAACACCCCCCTAAATTAAATATAATTTAAATCTAACTAAATAAATTAACTCTTATTAAATAAATTATTCCTATTTAAAGCTAAATACTTACCTGTAAAATAAATCCTAATATAGCTACAATATAATTATAATGATATTATAGCTATTTTAGGATTAATATTTATTTTACAGGCAACTTTGTAATTATTTTAACCAGGTACAATAGCTATTAAATAGTTAAGAACTATTTAATAGTTACCTAGTTAAAATAATAACAAAATTACCTGTAAAATAAGTCCTAACCTAAGTTATAATTAAACCTAACACTACCCTATCAATAAATTAATTAAATAAAACTACCAACAATTACCTACAATTAACTAACACTACACTATCAATAAATTAATTAAACACAATTCCTACAAATAAATACAATTAAATAAACTAGCTAAAGTACAAAAAAAAAAAAGAACTAAGTTACAGAAAATAAAAAAAATATTTACAAACATAAGAAAAATATTACAACAATTTTAAACTAATTACACCTACTCTAAGCCCCCTATAAAATAACAAAGCCCCCCAAAATAAAAAATTCCCTACCCTATTCTAAATTAAAAAAGTTACAAGCTCTTTTACCTTACCAGCCCTTAACAGGGCCCTTTGCGGGGCATGCCCCAAGAATTTCAGCTCTTTTGCCTTTAAAAAAAAACATACAATACCCCCCCCAACATTACAACCCACCACCCACATACCCCTAATCTAACCCAAACCCCTTAAAGAAACCTAACACTAAGCCCCTGAAGATCTTCCTACCTTGTCTTCACCATACCAGGTTCACCGATCCGTCCTGGCTCCAACATCTTCATCCAACCCAAGCGGGGGTTGGCGATCCATAATCCGGTCCAGAAGAGGCTCCAAAGTCTTCCTCCTATCCGGCAAGAAGAGGACATCCGGACCGGCAAACATCTTCTCCAAGCGGCATCTTCGATCTTCTTCCATCCGGAGCGAAGCGGCAGGATCCTGAAGACATCCAGCGCGGAACATCCATCCGGACCGACGACTGAACGACGAATGACTGTTCCTTTAAGGGACGTCATCCAAGATGGCGTCCCTCGAATTCCGATTGGCTGATAGGATTCTATCAGCCAATCGGAATTAAGGTAGGAATTTTCTGATTGGCTGATGGAATCAGCCAATCAGAATCTAGTTCAATCCGATTGGCCGATCCAATCAGCCAATCAGATTGAGCTCGCATTCTATTGGCTGATCGGAACAGCCAATAGAATGCGAGCTCAATCTGATTGGCTGATTGGATCAGCCAATCGGATTGAACTTGATTCTGATTGGCTGATTCCATCAGCCAATCAGAAAATTCCTACCTTAATTCCGATTGGCTGATAGAATCCTATCAGCCAATCGGAATTCGAGGGACGCCATCTTGGATGACGTCCCTTAAAGGAACAGTCATTCGTCGTTCAGTCGTCGGTCCGGATGGATGTTCCGCGCTGGATGTCTTCAGGATCCTGCCGCTTCGCTCCGGATGGAAGAAGATCGAAGATGCCGCCTGGATGATGACTTCAATCGGATGGAAGATCCTCTTCTGCCCCGCTTGGATGAAGACTTTGACCGGATCATGGACCTCTTCAGCCCCCGCTTGGGCTTGGATCAGGACATCGGAGGAGCTCTTCAGGACGGATCGGTGAACCTGGTATGGTGAAGACAAGGTAGGAAGATCTTCAGGGGCTTAGTGTTAGGTTTATTTAAGGGGGGTTTGGGTTAGATTAGGGGTATGTGGGTGGTGGGTTGTAATGTTGGGGGGGGGTATTGTATTTATTCTTTTACAGGCAAAAGAGCTGAAATTCTTGGGGCATGCCCCGCAAAGGGCCCTGTTCAGGGCTGGTAAGGTAAAAGAGCTTGTAACTTTTTTAATTTAGAATAGGGTAGGGAATTTTTTATTTTGGGGGCTTTGTTATTTTATTAGGGGGCTTAGAGTAGGTGTAATTAGTTTAAAATTGTTGTAATATTTTTATTATGTTTGTAAATATTTTTTTATTTTCTGTAACTTAGATCTTTTTTATTTTTTGTACTTTAGCTAGTTTATTTAATTGTATTTATTTGTAGGAATTGTATTTAATTAATTTATTGATAGTGTAGTGTTAGGTTAATTGTAGGTAATTGTAGGTAGTTTATTTAATTATTTTATTGATAGGGTAGTGTTAGGTTTAATTATATCTTAGGTTAGGACTTATTTTACAGGTAATTTTGTTATTATTTTAACTAGGTAACTATTAAATAGTTCTTAACTATTTAATAGCTATTGTACCTGGTTAAAATAATTACAAAGTTACCTGTAAAATAAATATTAATCCTAAAATAGCTATAATATAATTATAATTTATATTGTAGCTATATTAGGATGTATTTTACAGGTAAGTATTTAGCTTTAAATAGGAATAATTTATTTAATAAGAGTTAATTTATTTCGTTAGATAAAAATTATATTTAATTTAGGGGGTGTTAGTGTTAGGGTTAGACTTAGCTTTAGGGGTTAATACATTTATTAGAATAGCGGTGAGCTCCGGTCGTCAGATTAGGGGTTAATAATTGAAGTTAGGTGTCGGCGATGTTAGGGAGGGCAGATTAGGGGTTAATACTATTTATGATAGGGTTAGTGAGGCGGATTAGGGGTTAATAACTTTATTATAGTAGCGCTCAGGTCCGCTCGGCAGATTAGGGGTTAATAAGTGTAGGCAGGTGTCGGCGACGTTGAGGGGGGCAGATTAGGGGTTAATAAATATAATATAGGGGTCGGCGGTGTTAGGGGTAGCAGATTAGGGGTACATAGGGATAAATAGGTGGCAGCGCTTTGCGGTCGGAAGATTAGGGGTTAATTATTTTAAGTAGCTTGCGGCGACGTTGTGGGGGGCAAGTTAGGGGTTAAGAAATATAATATAGGGGTCGGCGGGGTTAGGGGCAGCAGATTAGGGGTACATAAGTATAACGTAGGTGGCGGTCGGCAGATTAGGGGTTAAAAATTTAAATAGAGTGGCGGCGATGTGGGGGGACCTCGGTTTAGGGGTACATAGGTAGTTTATGGGTGTTAGTGTACTTTAGGGTACAGTAGTTAAGAGCTTTATAAACCGGCGTTAGCCAGAAAGCTCTTAACTCCTGCTATTTTCAGGCGGCTGGAATCTTGTCGTTAGAGCTCTAACGCTCACTTCAGAAACGACTCTAAATACCGGCGTTAGAAAGATCCCATTGAAAATATAGGCTACGCAAATGGCGTAGGGGGATCTGCGGTATGGAAAAGTCGCGGCTGTAAAGTGAGCGTTAGACCCTTTAATCAATGACTCCAAATACCAGCGGGCGGCCAAAACCAGCGTTAGGAGCCTCTAACGCTGGTTTTGACGGCTACCGCCGAACTCCAAATCTAGGCCTAAGATAGCTACAATGTAATTAATAATTACATTGTAGCTATTTTAGGGTTTATATTTATTTTACAGGTAACTTGATATTTATTTTAACTAGGTACAATAGCTATTAAATAGTTAATAACTATTTAATAGCTACCTAGTTAAAATAATAACCAATTTACCTGTAAAATAAATCCTAACCTAAGTTACAAATACACCTACACTATCACTAAATTAAATAAACTACAAATATCTAAACTAAAATACAATAAAATAATCTAAACTAAATTACAAAAAAAAACAAACACTAAATTACAAAAAATAAAAAAAATTACAAGATTTTTAAGCTAATTACACCTATTCTAAGCCCCCTAATAAAATATTGTATTAAATTGTTTACAAGTAGCTCCTTTACCCTTATATTGGCATTTGAAATTGTTAATTTAGCATGTAGTATCCCCACATATTCTGAAAGTTTGTGGCCGTGCGTACCAGCTATAGATAAGCTTTGTAAACACAGCCAGCAGAAGAAATTACACTCCCAGTGTGATAAAGCAGAGATAAGGTAATAAAATGTTGATTTTCCATTGTTCTCTCAAAGTACAAAGTGATTGTTTTAAGGACAGATATAAGATAAAGAAGCAGGTATATGTGCACAATGTGATACAGTAATGAGATCTGATTATACCTACAAGCTCAACCTATTTTATTAGGCTGTGGCTTCAAAACACAAAATCAGAGCTTTAATATACAGAAATAAACCTTAAAAAGCTAATTTTCATACATTTTTTACTCTGCAGTTGGTAAAAAAAAGCAATTGTAAACACATAAGGGAAAAACTATTTTACAGTATACTGTCCCTTTAATATCGTTATTATTATATTATATATATTAAGTATAATAACCCTATCTAACTCTAACATCCCTAAATAAATTCTTATTAAAATAAATCTAATTAATATTATTATTAATTAAAATATTCCTACTTAAATCTAAATACTTACCTATAAAATAAACCCTAAGATAGCTACAATGTAATTAATAATTACATTGTAGCTATTTTAGGGTTTATATTTATTTTACAGGTAACTTGATATTTATTTTAACTAGGTACAATAGCTATTAAATAGTTAATAACTATTTAATAGCTACCTAGTTAAAATAATAACCAATTTACCTGTAAAATAAATCCTAACCTAAGTTACAAATACACCTACACTATCACTAAATTAAATAAACTACAAATATCTAAACTAAAATACAATAAAATAATCTAAACTAAATTACAAAAAAAACCAAACACTAAATTACAAAAAATAAAAAAAATTACAAGATTTTTAAGCTAATTACACCTATTCTAAGCCCCCTAATAAAATAATAAAGCCCCCCCCAAATATAATTATAGGGTTAATATAGTTAATATATATAATATAATAACTATATTAACTATATTAACCCTAATATAATTAGGGTTAATATAGTTAATATAACTGTCGGCGGTGTAGGGGGATTAAATAAGGGGTTAATATTTTTAAAATAGATGGCGGCGGTGTAAGGGGCTCACTTTAGGGGGTGGGTAAGATAGATTGCGGCGGGGTAGGGGCTCACTTTAGGGGTAGGTAAGAAAGATGGCGGCGGGGTAGGGGCTCACTTTAGGGGGTAGGTAAGATAGATGACGGCGGGGTAGGGGCTCACTTTAGGGGGTAGGTAAGATAGATGGCGGCGGGGTAGGGGCTCACTTTAGGGGGTAGGTAAGATAGATGGCGGCGGGGTAGGGGCTCACTTTAGGGGGTAGGTAAGGTAGATGGCGGCGGGGTAGGGGCTCACATTAGGGGGTTATAGATTTAATATAGCTGGCGGCGGGGTCCGGGAGCGGCGGTTTAGGGGTTAATACATTTTTATTGTTAGGATAGTGAGGGGGGATAGCGGATAGAGGGTTAGACGTGTCGGGCTATGTTAGGGAGGCGTGTTAGACAGTACGGGAGATTTAATAACTTTAGTCAGGTTTTGTAGGTGCCGGCAGTTTCTAAAGTGCCGTAAGTCACTGGCGACTCCAGAAATTTGTACTTATGCAGATTTCTGTACATCGCTGGTTTGTGAGACTTACGGCACTTTAGCCTCTGACGGCGCCGTATATAGGATAGCTCGAGTTGCGAGCTGAAACTGCGGGCGTTCCCTCGCTTGCGCCGCAAACTACGATCTTTATCGGATCACGCCCCTGATGTCCATTTGTGGACCTCTCTCAAAATTGCCTCCAAGTATACACCACAAACCACATATATGTAGATAAGCTCCTAATATAAGCACATCCACTGGAGGGACTGCACCACACAAATTAGGATTATTCTATGTATATTGTCTACAATTATATTTGTTTTCCTCTATGTTAAATAGGTCCAAAATAAGTCTGACCATTTCAGAGAGTGGGCTGGACAAGAATATTCCCTGGGGATGTAACAATGAGTTTTTTTTTGGTGTGTTTGAGGATTTTTTTCACATCTCGTATGATATTCTCTAACCATTTACAGCTGCAGAACTCACTGATTTATCTTGCCAGCTATTTGCAGGTGAAGTTTGCTCAAAATTCACAATATACTTATTTAACTGATAGAAACGTAATGTTTACTAAACTAGAAACAAATGCAAGTTAAATACAAATTAAACTGAACATCTCAGTTTAATTTGTATTTCCTGCAAATTGAGAATTTATATCAGTGCCAGGTGCTGCCTTGTTAACTACTCTCAACCTGTATTCAGAGATCTTTGCTTTATATGGCAGCTGCCATCTCTTTGGGCTTTCCAGGTTCTGAGTATACAGTGAGTTCTGCCTCTCTGAAGTCTGCATGATGATTTTTTAAATTACACATACATATTCAAAGTACAATCAGAATTTGTAAAAACACATTAAAATAAATTACTATACAATATGTTAAATGAATTTAAGAGGCAGATGCTTGAATGTAATTACACTCAAACAACAAAATCTCAAATAAAATATAAAGCTCAAAGTGCAAATGCGACAAAACTCTCAAATCATGAAGTGCTAAATTGTAATGTATTTTTCTCTGCCCATTCAGAAATTCAAATGAACACTGCTTAGAGAGATATAGCAAAGTTGCCTTTCTAGAATCTTGTGAGGGATCTCACAGTGCTGGTGCTGATCTTATCTGAGCAGAGAGCTTTAGGGCTCCATGTACTAAGCCGTCAATTAATCCAACATTGTAGACGCGGATAAACTTGCCGTTACTCGCCGCGGGCGAAATGGTGTCCGCTGTCACTATGTACTAATAATCCACCCATAAATAGACATGTCTAGCCCACCACGAGCAGTGGCGGATTATTGATAAATTTCACGCCTCGCTCGCCGCGACTAAGCTAATGTAATTCTTGCGACTTTCTCAGGTGCATACTGCATAGCACCGCCAGAACGATCAAGACATCGAAACCGCATTTTCAAAAGACCAAAGTCCTCTCAATTATCCCCCTGGTAGATCGATGTGCTTCATTGAAACATACTTGATTTCTGGTCTGTGGGTTGTTATAGGGAGTCAACAGCCATTCTGTACATGAGTACCCTCCATCTCTTAATAGGACATAAAAGAAATATAAATATTAATATAAAAATAATTATAAAGATTGAGAACTAATACAATTACAAATTAAAAATATACAACACTTTACACTTTAATTACAGTCGACAAATTTGGCACAAATTTATGTAACATGGAAATTAAAAACGACAAATTAGATGCCAGTTATGCATTACCTAGAAGCCATCCTTCAGGCATATCTCCGTCCTCAAACTTCCGGTATAAGCCAGTCTGCCTTAAGATGTAAGAATCATGACATGAGCCTGGGTAGTTTGAACGGACACTGATTATCCTCATGTTGGGGTTACAGACCATCTGAACATTCAAAGGAATGGAAATGCTTTCTATTCCTATAAATCTCCTCACCGAGCTTGAAGTGGTCTTACAGCAACATGGGTACAGTCTATGGCACCTAGGACATTGGGCATCCCAGCCATACTAGAAAAATTTGACTTTATAGATTGCCATTCATCTGGGGTAGATGGCAAACAAACATATCAAGGAAAACTAATCATCATGCCCTATGACTTTGATAAGTGGCGTGAGAAAAAGCAGATTGACTCATTCCAATAATGAAGCTAGAAACTGCCTGAAAGTATCCTGTTGCCATAAAATGCAATGCAGCTAATAGTTTCAATAGGCCCGGAATTGGTTGTGAACAAGCCGTCATCGGCTCCAAATAATCTTCAATCATCTCGATACAGGTGTAATATGGATTCACGATCAAGCCGGAATCGCTTTGTAATGATCTCTCGGTCAGAAAGGCCGTGCAAACAACCCATGGAAGGAATACACTGGGGTCACAAACCTCCTTCTAACCAATCAATTAGCGACATTTCCAGTATTCTGTCTTCTAGACCGGATTTGCATCACACTGACAATAAACAAATACAGAAGTGTCTCCATAGCATATGAAATCAAGAATGTAAGTACAATGCTGATATTACTGCCTTTTATATATGTCTAGACTAGCGTCTACATTGACTTTCCTTTTTTTTTCTTTTATATATCTTTATTTTTTGTTTGCCATACAAATGTAATTCAATTATAATTTCCACAAGTAATATAACATATTTCATATTACAATAAAATATAATTCTTTAACGAATATTTCAATAAATAATAATTATTTAACTAATATTTGTGATTCCAAGTGATACATATATCCGTTAATCTGTCAGAAAGGAATTTTCACATCACACTTAGAATTCCTATATTACAATCATCGTACTAATTATGGCAATTTTCATAAATAAACTAAAAACCTAAAAAAAATAAAACAATTTTTTTTTTAATTTTTTTAAATTTTTCTCTCTCCCTGTTTTCCACGGTCTTTGTCTTCCCTCCCCTTCTTCACCTGTCACCTCATCATCCTGTTATAAAGAATATTGCTCATTTGTAATAGCCAGCTCAATATAATCCGTACCCGATAAACGAGGCAATTAATTGTCTCTGAGTTTCTATTGAGAAGCTCTAATTATTATTCCCCATTTATAAAAAGAAACTTCTAACTTGAAATTCTGAATTCACAGATAATCGAATTGTTCCATAATTAGTTGATTTTGGAGTTTTTTGAGTAAATTCCTTAATACTGGGGGCTTTTTTAGATTTCCAGTATTTTAATATCAGTAATCTAGCAGTTATAATTATAATATTCAATTGGCGAATATTTTTGAATAATGTTCCTTCCTGCGTTACTAAAAAGAACACCTGTTTATCGGTTAATTGAATATTGGTCGTATTAATTTTTTTAATCCAAGTATTTATTTTATGCCAGAATAATTTTCACTTTGGGACATCCCAGAAACAGTGATATAGATCTGCATTTATGGCCTTACATTTCAGACAGCGTCCCTCTGTTTTATCCCATTTAAGCTTTAACCTGTGGGGGTAACATATGCATTATTTACAAATTTGGTATGTGTTTCTCTCCATGAGAAGAAATTGTCACCCTATCTATTAGATTAAATCTTTGGTTGTAGTCTTTTTGGGGAGATATGCCATATACCTGCTAGGTTTTTGAAGATTCTCATGGCCAAATTGAAGGAGATAATTATTTTGTATATTATCGATATACTGTATATACCAGCATTAAATAAAGTAAAAGCAGGTTCCAATATATTCCAAGACTCAAATGTTATATTTTTCTGTATGATTCCTTGTAGATAGTCGTATCTGCAAAAAAGCGAAGAAATCTCTATTTTCAATGTCAAAATCTTGTTTAAATTCGGAGAACTTGCTTACATACCTATGTTTCTAGGTCGATACATTTGGTGTATCCATTTTTATTCCTTTGCACTGCCCAATTTTAAAGATTTTGTAGCCTAATGCTGGAGTGAAATTAGGGATTTCCGTTGATAGGTAAGTATTTAGAAAAAGTTGATTAATACCTAGTATTCTAAGCATTTTCTGCCATGCCATTATTACGCACTGAATCACAGGAAACTGACTAGTTTTTAGTAGGCCATTTGTTAGGTAACATATGAAGAAGTGATGTAAGAGAATATGGAGATACTAACATATCTTCCAATGGGAGCACGGCATAATAATCCGCACTAACCATCCAATCTATTGCGATTTTACATATACACGATAGATTATACATTTCTATATCAGGTAAGGCGAATCCCCCATCAGTTCTAATGAGGGGACATTTTTTAAACGCTATTGATCTTCTTTTCCCTTTCCATATGAATTGTAAACATGCTCTTCTATAAGCAATTAAATCTTTCTTTTTTATCAAAATTGGAAGGTTCTGCATTAAATAGAGTAGTTTAGGAAAAGAAGCATTTTAACTAAATTAATCTTACCAGATATAGTAAGTTTAAATTTTGCCCATTTTTCCATATCCCGCTTTATTTTAAGAAAGATCAGGGGGGTAATTGAGATCATACCATTCTTTATAATTTTTCAATAATTTGATCCCTAAGTATGTAAAGGAATCTTTTGCCTCTTTAAATGGGAATGAATGGTATGAATCCTTATTTTTATTTAGCCAACAATTTCTGTTTTTAATGGTATTAATCTTATAACCTGAAAAGGGTCCCGAATTCTTGTAGTATCTGTATTAGCAAGGGTATATTTTTTTGTATTTGTTAGTAATACTAACAAGTCATCTAGCATATAAGAGTGTTGTTATTCTTCTAGTACCTAGTTTGACCCCATCTAATTCTTTCCTCAGCTGGATCGCAAGGGGCTCTAGAGCAAGTTAAAAAGATATGGAGGACAATGGGCACCCTTGTCTCGATCCCTTAAGAAGGGGAAATTGTTCTGAAGATGTTCCATTAATAATGACCGATGCCCAAGCTGAATTGAACATTGACCAGATAAGGTGAAAGGGCGGGCCCTTCTACTCCATATTCCTTTAGAGCAAAAAATAAATGGTCCCAAGTTAAGGAGTCAAAGGCCCTCTCCGCATCAATTGAAACTATGGCTGCATCCTTTCTACTAGTATGCACCTTTCCTTATCTTGTGTATAATATGAGTTTAATAATAAGTGGAGTTTACGTAGATTGTGGGTAGAATTCCTCCCTGGCATAAAAACCTACCTGGTCCTTATGGATCAAAGATCCAATAAAAAGTTTAAAGCCTTGATTCTAAAATAGACATACATATTTTATAATCACAATTTAGGAGTGATATTGATCTATATGAGCTAATCTCTTCTGGATTTTTCTTTTTTTTTAAGGACCAATGTGATAAGTGAAGAGGCAAACAATATTGAACATGGGATATTTATTAATAAAATACTGATTAAACAAGTAACTAGTGATGGGGCAATTTCTTCCGAAAGGATTTTTGTAAAACTCAGCCGGGGATCTGATCTGGTCCCGTAGCCTTATTAGCTGCTGATTGCTTTGATAGCATTAGTCACCTCTAATATTGTTATAGGTATATTCAATTTATCTAGGCTAATCTTATCTAATGATGGAAACCTGTATTTTCCCCCAAAATTCCTCCTGAATTTGAGGGTTTATTAGGTGATGCTGATCTAGAAAATAACAAAATGCGTAATCTTGAATTTCTTTAACATGTGTAATTCTACAGATTCAGTTTTAATGGCTTCAATCATTTCTCTCCTTTTTTTGGATTTGGTTAAGTTAGCTAGGTGTTTCCCAGCTTTTACCCGCTATGTCCGTAAAAAAAGAACCGTCTTCTAAGATCCTCCTGTGCCACTTTTAGTTCTATAAAAAGTTCTCTTTCCTTTTTAACTTACGATATAGTTCCCAGGATTTAGAAGGATCGCTAAAATAAGTGTTATAGCTATTGCGTAGCTGATTAGCAAGTTCTATATCCTTCCTTAAGTTATTGCGTTTCTGCATAACCAGATATGCTTTAATGCCCCCCCTTATTACTGCCTTGAATGCTTCCCATAATGTTTCTATTTTAATTCCTGGTGTAGAATTGATCTTAATATAATCTGACCACTTTAATTTTAGCCATGTTTTTAAATTGGACATTTGAGCAAGATATCTGGGGAAATAAAATCTATTAAAAAGATTTTCTTGTGGCTTTCCGAATTCTAAAATTAAGAGTAAGGATAGCATGATACGAAATAATAATTTCTTGTATATCGGCCCTTTAATTCTAATCCAAGTATTTATTCACTTACCAAGAAATAGTCTATTCTAGACATTGTTTTATACGAACGGGATTCACAAGAGAATTTCCTCAATTCTGGATTTTGAATCCTCCAGATGTCTTTACTATGTATTATATTGCAGAAGTTTTAAAATATTTTGACTTCTTGTTTACTGTTCCTATTCTACATTGACTTTCCTGATGCTTTTGTACCTTGCCCGCCACCTAAAAGGTGGCGAGCAAAAATAACGAGTTGGGAGCGGAAATTGTAGCGAGCGGACAAATAGATTTTTTAGTACATTATGTTTATGGCGAGTTGGTGGTCAAATGTGTCTAATTACAGTGAAAATTGGAGAGGTAGCGAGGTTTGGGGGATAAGTACACTGCAATTTTAAATATGCGGGTTTGGACATAGTTGACCACTTTGTACATATTCAGTTTGCGAGTTTTGACACGAGATTTTTTGCGGGTAGTTCACTGACTGCTTAGTACATGGAGCCCTTAGGACATGATCTAGTCTCCTCACAAAAGTGGGAAAAACACATCCACCTCTACACTGTGCAAATTCTAATGCGCATTTCACATTAAGGTTTCATCTGAGCTGTCTGGTAATAGAAGTTTACTGTCATAATACAGGATAATCCCCCTTTTCAGTAGAAAACATAGTGAATAAAGTAGACACCTCGTACAATTAAAATCTGTGGTCAATTACCACTATTTACATAACTATGCAAATTACAATTCAATAACTTTACAATGCTTTAATAAATTACTGATAGGGTGCCAATTTTTGCTAGATTTTAAGCAAAAAGTAACAATTCATTATAATAGTACCAAACTCTCCTATTTTTATAAATGAAAGGGACCCATAAACCTTTATATTTTTACCTCATTTTACTTGATTACTTTAATTGAGCTGCTAATCTATCCACCGGGTCTTGAATCTTTTTTTTTGCTTTATATTGAAACGTGGTAGTGAGTCATAATCCCCTGTGCTCTGGCCCGCCTACTTCAAGTTAATTTTTTTTTTGTGAGCTAATGGTTTGAGCTGTTCTCCAATGGGCACTCTAGCACATACAGCACTTTTTTTTTGTAACCAGAGCACCGATTGGAGAGCAGTTCAAAAAGTTTGATTTCACAGAAAATATGAGTTTGAAGTGGGCATCCGGGAGAGCGGGGTGGATTTAGGGTGGCACAGCTTGGATTAAAAAGTAAAAGGACTTATTAAGTCCCTACAAAATATTGCTTAGATTCAGACTTGATTTTTAAACTATGTAAAATTGACCATCACTTTAACTCCAATTGTACATTTTTATCCACTCCTCTGGCTGCCCTTACAGTATTCTTTTTACTTTCACTGTCACAGCCTACCAGCAGCAATAGTGACTGCCTTTTTAGCAATAAGCAGGCACATTTCTACACTCTGCTCAAACAGATTTAAGGAAAATACAGTATACTAAAGGGACATTAAGGTCAAAATTAAATGTAAAGTGTGCAGATAGAACGTTGCAATTTCTTAAGATACTTTTTAGTTTACTGCTATTATCAAATTTACTATGCTACCTGGTAACCTTGGTTGAAAAGCATTCCTAGATAGGATCAGAAACTAGCTGGTCATTGGTTACTACGTGTATATGCTCTTGTGATTGGCTCACCAGATGGGCTCAGCTGACTCTCAGCAGTGTTCCCCTCTAAGGCCAGTTCTTGTGTGTGTCCCAGCAGTGAAACAGTTAATTAAGTAGCTGCACCCTGCAATTAGCAAACACTGCACAATGCAGACTGTGAGCTATGTTATCTTATTTACTGTTTCACTACTGGGCGGCACACAGAACTGGCCTTAGGGATCACTGCTGAGAGCTAGCTGAGTACATCTGGTGAGACAATCACGAGAAGCATATAACACGTAGCAGGTGGCTAGGTCTTCATCCATCCCGGGGGCGTCTTTTATCTTCATCCTAACGGCGTGGTGCAGAGTCATCCTGGAAGCCGAAGGTATCCTGCGCAGAGCATCCTCTTCATATGGTTGCGCCGTACACTGAAGTTGAATGCAAGGTAGCACAACATTATGTTAACACCTTGGAGTCATATATTAAAGATTCTCATGATTTGATTTACAAACTTGATAAGTTTAAGATATCAGATAACTATGTATGGATTTCATGTGACGTGCATTCTTTGTACTCAAATATTAAACACGAAATGGGGGATTCAAAGCAATCGCTAAATATATGTCAAATGATTTTTATATGCCTGAGTTGCAAAAAGAATTTATTTTGCAACTAATCGCGTTCATATTACAAACACAATTATTTTGTGTTCCAAGATGATACTATTTACAGTTAAAGTGTACTGCTATGGGGACAGGTTCGCCCCGAGTTTTGCCAACTTATTTATGGGCCATTTGGAAGAACAATACATTTTATGGCCTCGGCATTCGAGGCGAAACCTGATCTTCTATGGCAGATATATTGACGATTTGTTGTTTATATGGAAGGGGGATATTCAATCAGCTGAATTTTTTGTTACACATTTGAATTCCAATAACATGGGGCTGACATTTTCTAGTGTGATTGATGAGAGGTCCATAGTATTTTTAGATCTATATCTAACTTTTTGCGCTGACAAGATTATTACCACCCACTCACTTTAAGACTGTGGCTGTAATAGTTACCTTAACTATAGAAGTAACCACCATAGGGCTTGAAAGAACAACATCCCCTATGGACAATCAAAAGGATACGCAGAAATTGTAGCTGCCTTGGGGATTATGAGAAACAGAGCGTAATCTTGAGGAATAGATTCGTAGAATAAAGGCTATCCCAAACAGATAATCCAAACAGCATATGAACGTGCAAAAAATGATGACAGAAATTCCTATTTTGGACAAAAACTTAAAAAAGGAAGTGACAGTGAATTCAAAGCTAATTCTACTTTTATTACTCAAAATATAACATCAACAATAAGAAAATAAGAATATTGTGGAAAAACACTGGGGCTTACTATGTAGGGACCCCTATTTTGTGTAAATTGTTGGCATCTGAACCTAGATGCACATTTAGGAGAGCACCTACTATAAAAAACCATCTGGCACCCAGTAAAGTAGTTGTCCATAAGAAACAAGCTAACAACGGATATAACCCACTAGCCAGAATTGGTTCAAATAAGAAGGGTGTCTTCAAGTGCAGCTTAAATAATTGTAATATGTGCAAATTTATTAACCAGGGTTGTAATAGGTTTGCTTCCCATACTACAGGAAAGCAATATGAAATATCTACATATGTAGTTTACTTATTAAGTTGCAAATACTGTGGGGTTCAGTATGTGGGCCGCACTTGTAGACTCATTAGGAACAGATGGAACGAACATTTTAGGAATATGAAGAAAAACATCAGAAATCATAGTGTACCTAGACATTGCCATCTGAGCCACCATGGTTCTCTTGACACTTTCACAATTTGCCCTATTGAATCTATTCCACCCTCTCAACCACAATAATAGATTCAATCGATTACGACAAAGGGAGACTTTTTGGATATACCAACTTAAGACTTTATTTCCTGTTGGTCTTAACATGAATATGGACCTTGCTGCTTTTTGATTAATTTTTTATTGGTCACATGTATAGTGCACTTAGTTTTTTTCACTATAGTGTACTATTTATTATATTAATTTGTATTTATATGATCTCATCTTTATTATGTATGAGATAATTACACGGTAGGTGATGTATGAACTTCACTGCAAATTATTGGGTCACTATCCTGGTATATCCTGCTAAATATAATTTCTGGTTATTGGGCCCCTGTGGGGCATTTATATATTTATATATATATTTTTTTTAAATTCTATTTTATTGAGGACAAGAGACATTGCAAAAATACAATTAGGTCATTACATCCAAGACAGCATTTTCATGAGTAAATAAGCACTTGTACAACTAAATTTAAATTGTTACAAAGTACAAAAATGTCATATATCAATCTCTCAAGTCCTTTTTCTGGTTTTTCAGTTATTCTCTAACAGGTTTTCTTTAGTACAATAACTTTCCCTTTCCCACCCCCCTTAAACATAAATTTAACCCACCAACACTTAAGCTTAGCATTCATGCGTAATCAGTTCCAACATTCTATAAGGTTGTTGCTTTAATTTATACTGTGCGGTCCGGAAGAAGAGAGAGAGGAAGAGAAAAAAAAAAAAAAAAAATTATCCACTCACACACCAAAGGGTCCAAAAGGGTCAGGGGAAGGGGGTAAGCAGGAGGGAATAGGGGCCAGAGGGCGGTCTCATCATACTAAATAGTGATATTCTCTCTCCCCCCCGCCCCCTCGTGTCTGTTGTAGGAATGTCCACTCTCCCCTCAAAGAGGCCGTCAACATGTATTCAGTATGCGCAAATGGGAGCAATAATTGTTTTTGTGAATCCAAGGTTAGGGTATCAATGTACTTCCGCCATTTAGTAATGAAGTGTCTAAGCCTTCTGTCAGTGTCCATTTTGGTGTCTAATTGTTCAGTAAGTAATTGCTTATGCAATTTGTGCTTAAATGCATTAAAGGTGGGAGCAGCACTTTCGGTCCAGACTCTCAGTATAACCTTTCTGGCAATCAAAATCATAGTGGTGAGTAATGAGGTGTGTCTAGTGTCTTGTTCCTCCCAATCCAGGAAGCAGACTTGCTCCACCTCTATCTTGACCTTGATCTTAATGACCCTTTTGATCCATAAGGCTATTCTACCCCAGAACTGATGAACTTGTGGGCAGGTGTAAAAGTAATGAAGAAAGTCCGGGTCACCAACCCTACACTTACTGCACTCATTCATCACCCCATGCTTCCATTTAGCTAGCCTACGTGGAATAATGTAATCTTTATGCAGCATTCTAATCTGGGAATCTCTCAACGTCATGGACAGCGTTGCTCTTTTAACATTTTCTACACTGCGCTGGATTAGCTCTGAGAGATCCTCTCTCTCCAAGTGGCCTCTCCATCTATTCTCTAGTAGGGTTAAATGTTTAGATTCAATATGGCTCAGCAGTGTTTTGTAAATCCCCGAGATAGAAAAACTTCCAAGCTTAAAAGCAGACACTGACACACTAAATATGTGCGGCTCCCAGAATTGTGGGTCCTCTCTAATAAGCTGGTCCACGTAATGCCTCATCTGGAGATAGGCATAGAAGTGGGCCCGCGGTAGTCCAAATTGAGTTTGCAACTCCCCAAAGGACTTGACGCATTTTCTAGAGATGTCTAAAGCATCTCCCACTGAGCATAAGCCTTTGGTTTCCCAGTTGGTAAACGGGGAAGTATCAATCCCAGGGGGGAAACAAACATTGTTTCGCAGTGGGATTAATCTGGGGGACGCGTGACGCCGGCCCAAGTATCCCAGGGTTTGCCGCCATGCCCGTAGCACGTCCTTATAGAGAAAGCTATCCTTGACCCCCGCCGGAAGGCTACTAGACGGGGTGTAAGGCAGAAGTGAGGGATCAAACCCCTTCAGTGCATTCCTCTCGAGTCCAGATGTGTAAAAGTGTTCCGTTTTTAATTGCCAATCCAGCATTAGACGGCTGAGTGCTGCCCAGTTGTATAGCTTCAGGTCGGGGAGACCCAGGCCACCCGAGGAGGGCTGTGCATATAATTTCCTGAGAGCTATTCTAGATCTGCCCCCCTTCCATAAGAACTTAGATAGGGCCTTTGAGTAGATCGCCAGGTCTTTTCTGGTAATCAGAAAAGGCAGCATCAAGAGAGAATACAGGATCCGTGGTAGGATGACCATTCTTACCAAGTTGATTCGCCCTGTGAGGGAAACCGGTAAGTTTCTCCATCCTTCTAAGGTTTGAGCTATGTCACAACACACTCGCGTGATGTTATTACGGTACAAGGTTTGCCTATTAGTGGACAGTTGAATGCCCAGATAGGTCAGGGTGTCCCCAGCCTCTTGAAATGGATAAGAGCGTGACTGTGCCTTATGCCTCCAAAGCCATAAGATTTCCGATTTTGTTTTGTTTATCTTATAGCCTGAAAAGGACCCGAAGGCCTCAATGGTTGCCAGGATTTTTGGGATATGTTTTGCAGGGTGTTCCACAAATAGAAGCATGTCATCCGCATATAATGCCAGATGCATCCTCTCCTCTCCCATCCTCATACCCGGGTAGACTTTACGCAACTTAACAGCCAGTGGCTCTAAGGCTAGGTTGAAAAGAAGGGGGGATAGAGGACACCCTTGACGGGTGCCTCTTTGTAGTGTGATACGCGGCGAGAATAACCCGTTAGCCATAATGGCAATCCACGGGGCCTTGTAAATATTGCTAATATATTGGAGAAATGATCCTGAGAAACCAAAGCGCTGCAGTACATCCTGCAAGTGGCTCCACTCTACCCTGTCGAAGGCCTTCTCTGCATCCAAAGACAGCAGGAAGGCCTCCGGTTGATCTGCTGCCTCAGGAAGTTCCAGTCCCCCCTCATAGTGTGCAATGGCATGTAATACCCTTCTCACATTAGTCACAGATGTTCTGCGGCTCATGAATCCTGTTTGGTCCGGGTGAATAATGTCAGTCAGGACCACTTTTAGTCTGTCGGCCAAGATCTTCATCAAGATCTTGTAGTCTGAATTGAGCAGGGAGATGGGACGATAAGATTCAGGGAGACCTGGATCCTTCCCCGGCTTCGGAATCAATGACACATGTGCCATTGTAAATGTTTGAGAGGGAGGTATCAACTCCCTGTAATATAAGTTGTATAATTTTGTTAGAGTCGGTGTGATCTGGGTCCTCAATAAATTGAAGAACTCAGCCAGGAGGCCGTCAGGACCCGCCGCTTTCCCGTTGGACATAGATGAGATGGATTTTAGGATCTCTTCAGGGGCTATGGGTGAGTTGAGAGCCGCCACCTGTTCCTCCCTGAGTTGCGGAAGATCAAGCTCATTCCAGAAGGATGCTATGACCTCGTGAGGTGGCTTCTTTTGGCTGGCATATAGGTTGGCATAATAATCCGCCAAAGCCGCCACTATAGACTCTGGGGTTTTATGAGTCTTGTTGCAGTAAGTAATCGCCGCAATAGGCTTACGAGCAGTCTTCTTATTTACCAGGGAGGCTAATAGTCTACCAGATCTGTCCCCCTCTCTGTAATACTTAGCCTGGGTTCTAAGGAGTCGTGTGACAGCCAGGTGGCCCAGAAACACATCCAACTCTCCCTTCCTTTCAAGATATTTATCCCTTAGGGCTTGGCATGGATTCCCACAGTATGCTTGGTAGGCTTCAGTTAGAGCCTCCTGCAGGTTTTGCAGTCTAGCCTGAGTTTTTCTCCGTAGGGCGGCCACATATGAAATGATGTCACCCGTGAGAACCGCTTTTGCCGTGTTCAAAAACAATTCTGGATTGTCTTGATGAGCCTGATTGTCTGTGTAATAGTCATTCCATGCATGCGTTAAATGCTTGGAGAATGCGTCAGAAGTGTAAAGGAAGCTTGGGAACCTAAGCGTCTGCTTATTGGCAACTATAGCTCCAAACCGAGAGCACCAGTTCCAACCGGTGCATGGTCCGAGACCACGACATTATGAATCCTGGTTCCAGTAACCTTTGGAATCAAGCTAGAGGACGTCATAAAGAGGTCTATGCGCGATAGTGTTGGAGTGGCCCTAGAGATGCAAGTAAAATCTTTACTGTCCGCATGTCTTAGCCTCCAAATATCAACAAGTTGTAGGGAGTCAGAGATTCTAGAAAATGTTTTCCGTTCGAAAGTGCTGTTGCACGCCGAGCGATACCCCTCGGTTGTGCGATCCGGATCCCTCATTCTGTCACAGGCTGGGTTTGGAGTCAAATTAAAGTCTCCCCCCAGGATGATATCAGAACCCGAGAAAGGACCAAGCGCTTGTATAAGTCGCGTCCAGAAGGTTTTAGATTTACAATTTGGCGCGTATATGTTACATATTACTAGCACCCTCTGATTTATCTTGACTTCGACTATCAGGAATCTGCCCTCATTATCTTTAAGTGTGTGCAAAATTTCAACGTTCCCTCTTTTCCTGAATAGAATAGCAATGCCCCTACTTGAGTTAGTGTATGAGATATGTTCTATTGCCCCCACCCAGTCTCTCTTTAGCTTCTCGTGTTCTGTCTCAGATAGGTGGGTTTCTTGTAGTAGTGCAATGTCAGTTCCCAAACGTCTTAAGTGTGTCAATATAGTGCTCCTCTTAGTGGGAGAGTTGATCCCTCCCACATTCCACGTCATAAACCTTACCGCCATTCAAGCGATGTCATGTGAGTTAGGATCTCACCGGTATCCTGTGGGAGGGGAGAAATAGGAGGAAGACCAGGAGGGGGAGATGGGCGGGGGGGTAGAAAAGAAAAAAAAAAAAAAATAAATATATATATTATATGCATCCTAACTATCTCTCTCTCCCCTCCCCCCACACCCACAGTTGTTTCACATACCCTCTGCAATGTCTTAGGTAAAAGTATAATAGTGACCTGCAGACCAAAAAGGAAACCTGACAAGTTATAAAGCACTCTGGAATGGGGTTTGTGTTTTACATTTACATTGTAATGAGCAATTAAACTAATGAACCCTGGATACGCCACATCCAGGTATAGAATCAATGGGCCATTCCTGAGAGAATATACAAATATACTGGTTGCAGTATTTAAAAAGGTAAGCATATACGAACTTATGCAGAAGATCACTAAAGTAGTCAGTAACATTGTAACATAATATAAATTTCTAACCATTGAACCTACAACATTAGGTTTAACCAAAACAGCATCGGTATTATATTTCTGCTTAAACAAGTGGTGTCGTTGCACCAGATCTCTAAAGGTTTCCATTATCATGGATAAAAGTGTAACAGTGACCTGCAGACCAGGAGGGGAACCTGACAAGGTATAAATCGCTCTGGAATGGGGGTAGTGTTTTGCATATACCTTGTAATGAGCAGTTAAACTAATGGACCCTGGATACGCCACATCCGGGTATAGAGTTAATGGGCCATTCCTAAGAGAAGATACAAGTAAATTGGCTGCAATTTTTAAAAAGATGGAACATACGCAGAAGATCATTGAAGTAATCAATAACATTGCAACATAACATAAATTTCTAACCGTTGAACTTATAACATTAGGTTTAGCTAAAACAGCAGCATTGTTATATTCCCACCTAAACAAATGGTGTCGTTGCACCGTACCTCTAAAGGCTTCCATTAACCTTTAAATTCAGAGAACAGAGATAAAAGATCTTATTGCATATAATGTGGATCCTCCCACCTCTCATCCCGGGTCTGAATGTGATGATCTGGGTGAGCCTGCTATTGAGCCCCTGTGTTCTCTTCCTAGGAAGTCAGTAACCTCTTGTGGGGTGTCAAAAAACTTAGGTCCTGAGGGGGTTAGTAACTTTAATCTGGCTGGGTACAAAAGATACACTTTTCTGCCCTCTCCATTTAGTCGTGAGCAAAGGGGGGAGAACTCCTTGCATTTACGCATGAGTTCGGAGGAGTAATCTTGAAATATTAGCAATTTTGATCCCTCATACAAAACTGGGGAGACCTTTCTGTAAGCCCTCAGTATCTCTACCTTGAGCTGGAAGTGTAAAAATTTTACCATAACCTGCCTAGGTTGCGTGTTGCCTCTGTCTTGCTGTCTCTCGGGGCCTACTCTGTGCGCTCTCTCTACGCTACCCCTGAACAGCGCAGGGGTCAGATTAAGTAGTGTAGGTAGTGTATCCTGAATGAAATGAATGAGGTCCCTAGGCTTAACATTTTCTGGGATCCCAAGGATGCGCAGGTTATTGCGACGGGATCTATTTTCTAGATCCTCTAATCTTTGGTGTAGGACTACATTTTGCTTCAGTAGAACATCTAATTGTGTATCATGTGTGACAGATGTGTCCTCGAGCCCTGACACCCTGTCCTCCATCTCAGTAAATCTGACGGAGAACTGTTTCATCTCCCCTGTCAAATGATCAAGACCTTTCTGTAAACATTCAATTTTGGGGAGAAAGATGGAGGAGAGCTGCCGCACCACCACATGTGTGTCCAAAGAGATTGTCTGCGCATCTTGTGGGACAGAATTTGACTCTTGTGAGTGGTCTGCAGCTCCCCTTGTCTTTCCAGAACTCTTGTTCTTCCCTGACATCTTACCTCCTGTCAGGAACTTATCCATAAAAGTAACCTAGGCACAGAAATAGTTTACCTATGCACTCAGTATCAATATGTACACAACACACATAAAAAGGTTATTGCAAATTCAGTAACGTAACATGCAAGCCTAGGATATAGTATGTCTCAACAATATTTATCTTATGCTTTAAAAGACATTTCATAGGTGCAAATTAGACAGTAGGTTAGCCCAGATTCAGTTATGCTTTGATATTACAATGTGAGCTAAGATAATACATCTGTGTTCCAGCTGACAGCACCCAAATTTTGGTTTTTAGTGCTGTTAGAAAAACTATCAGTCACACACTGAAACACTGGGTGTTGTCCCGCAGATGCACTAGGCTGTTATGCCAGATATTATATTCATCAATCAGCAGGGTTTATGGTGTAGATAAGAGCCAGCTATGTTGAACCAGTCCCTTGAAAGAGTCAAATATTCTTAGCTTGCCCTTATGAAGAGAGTCACACAGTGCAGTCTTTCACAGTTTTCCCTCTAAGCAGAGAGCCTCTACAGAGGGGGACCAGTGGAGCTGTGTCGCTGTTTGTGTCTGACCCAAGAGGGCTCAAAGTGTGGGCAATGAGGTGGCCAGGGCTAGGATGTAGAGATCTGGCCTAACCATTCAGTGGCTCTTGGTGATTTACTTATTACTAGCCCAGAGGTTTTGACCAAACAGGGGACTTGGGGGGGATTCCGGGGGAGGGGGGTAGGCTGTCACTGGTCTAATATCCGACCATGTCTCTGTTAAACAAAATGCCTTTCCCTTTCGTCAGCCCTCAGTGTCTGTGCGGTCGATAGGTTGTTTACCTGAGCCGGAGTCGTCACTCCACAGCGGCAGAGGCCTACCCGCACACCAGCAGGGCAGAGCGTTCTCCTTTCGTTTTCCCCAGCAGGTCCAATCCCTCCGGGGGTATGATGCTAGGTCCCGGCTTGACTGGCCAGCAGCGCACACCCCGCCACCAGTTTAGCAAGATGCGTTGCCGCCTCAGCTCTGCTCTTCTTCCCGGCGGAGGTATGTAAGCAATATGGCGATCACCGGTTTCGCGCCTTTTTGCCTCCGCCTGTATTCTCTTGGCCTTGCGCACTCTCTAGTCGCCCGATCCTCCAGGGGTACTGCAGACTCTGGGCACTCACCGGTTGCTCCGCCTGGTTGAATCTGCTGCCGGTCCTCTGATCTCAGTCAGTGAGTCGTGGGGGGGAGTCCCAGCACCCGCCGTTCCGTGGCTTCAGGATTCCGAACTGCTCCTAGGCCCGAATCAGGTATGAGCCTCACTCCTCCTTTCCAAGCCAGGCTAGGTATGGGAAGCGTGTTACCCGTAGGTTTACACCGCTGGGCCAGTTCAGTCGTTCAGGCAGAAATAGTTTATCAGGGAGCCTGTTTAATGTGGTCGCACTTCCATGTGCAGGTCAGCTTGCCGGGGGGGCGAGATGGTTGTCGCCTGTGCTCAAACACGCCAGATACCAGCTGCATCAAGGCTATCATGCACTCGGGTCAGTTCAGGAGTTCAGTTTTATATGATGAGGGAATTTATAGTTAGTAAATAGTCAGTCAAATGCCAACTAACTCAGGAGCCGTTAGCACTAGCTGCCTTCTCCTTGGCCCGCCCACCGGAAGTCATCTTATATATTTATATTTATTATGAATTTTTATTATTTATATATTTGCATTTATTATGATTATTATAGAATAGGACTTATCTAGTATTAAATTTGTTTTTGTGATTCATTAGGACATATATATAGTATTGTAATTGTTTATATGATTTATTATTAGTTGGCTAGGGATTTTTATATATTATTTGATTATTATTATTCAATAGAGGACACATTTTGTGTATTAGGACATAGATATAGTATTGTAATTGTTTATGTGATTTATTATTGGTTGGTTAGATATTATTTGTTTATTTTGGGACATATTACAACTGTATTTAACAGAGGACACATTTTGTATATTGTTAGGCACTGCATGTGACAATTATGGTTTAAGATATTAGTCAATAGTACAAGCTTCTATCAGAGGCGTAACTTATGTCATTTAGTTGCTCCTTATGTTTTGTATATGGTTGGGAATGGGTTGTGGCACTCTTGTGTAGCTATTAGGCTAACAGTCTATGGATCGACCAGAGTCATTATTTATGTCACTCAACTCCCCCATACGTTTATGGAAATCGTGTGCTATATTAATAATTCCATCACATCATTGTGGTTATCTATTTATTTCGTTGATCTATCATTGTGGCTGAGAATGGTATGTGGGAATATCATGAATGGACCAGAGTTATGACTTATTTTATTTTTAGCTTCCCATATGTCTATTGAAACAGTGGGCTATATGAACAATTCCCTTATATTATTGTGTTTATTGCTGCTAGTGACGTGTAAGGACACTCCTTCTCTAGGGCCCACGGCAGACTATCGAATCATGGACATACTTTGGTGTTATATTGGCTAAACTCTCTTGTGCTGAATGTGATGACTCATCGGATAGGTTCAACTAGGAGAGACCGGTCACAACCCTCTCCTTGTGATTGGCTGATGCTTGTAGGCTGGTCGCCAACGCCTCTGTTAGATGGTTTATGTAGTTGCTGAGTACCGTAGGTTGTTGGTTCCAAAATTGATGATAATATGAAGTTGGTGATTCACTGAATGATACTAAGATCTTTACCACACATTAAACGTATGATGGGTAACTTTATCAACAAACCCCTCATACACAATTGACCGATAATAATTTTTTCGTAAACAAACACACCCCTTACATTCGATTGGCCGATAACTCTCTCTGTGATTGGCTGAGATTTGTGGGTTGGTCGCCAATGCCTCTGTTAGATGCTTTGTGCAGTCACTGAGCACCGTAGGTTGCGGTCTCAAAATCGTTACTATGAAGCTGGTGATCCACTGAATTACATTATGATCTCTACCACACATTAAACGTATGATGGGTAATTTTTCCAATAAACCTCTCATACACAATTGACCGACAATTTTTTCGTAAACAAACACACCCCTTACATCTGATTGGCTGATACTCCGAGAACACATGCACTATGTTATGCCTAAACTGATTTTAGGATAATGATCATATTGTGATCCGAGTGTGTATAATATTAGAGATAGTTATTATTATTATTATTTTTTGTCATACACTTTTATATATTTTATTATATATTCTCTATCATAATATCATGTGTTAGGGTGATAAATAAAGCATTAATTTGATATTCTGGGGAGAAGGGTCCTACTACAAAAGCCTTGTGAATAATCTTGTCATACGTTAAAGGAAATAGACCTCTCATCACTTTCCCATGTTTACCACATCTGATGTTATTACAACCATTCACATATGTCTTTTGCCACACCCCCAGACTCCACACGCTTTCAATCATTGACACTAAAATCAGCTGTGCTAGTTTGTGGGTGGGTGGATGAATGAAGTTTCTGATTGGGTATTATATTGTATAAAGTGTAGCAGTGTGTACATGATTTTATACAGCCAGATGAAACCGTGCTGTGAAATGGAGAAACGCGTTGCTTTTAAAACCTCATTTTTATTAAACCTTTTATCTTTGTACCTGCTGCTACACTGTGCTTTCTTTTTATGCTATCTTTGGAAGAAAATAGCACTACCCAACTTGCTATAATACTCACAGTGGCTCACCTTTGAACACCATTTCCTCAAGCTGAAAGGATATCCTTGGATAACATTTGCTGACTCCTGGTGGGAGTGAGTGCACTTTGGGTCACAACCAAGGAATCTGACCCCCTTTACAACTATCCTTTCCTGGACTCCCCCTGGTGGCACATTTGGAACTTCGTGATTACCTTTGTGGGACTACCCTATCCTGTTCACTGCCTGAGTGTCTACTGGACGACTTGAGGTTCCGGTCTACCTTATTGCACAATCTGTGCTTCATACCACGTGAGTAGCTATTTGGCTATTTTGTGTTTATTGCATCTTGATCTCCTGCTCTGCACCATGTGGCGCCCTCTTTGCTTTGATTTTTTGGATAATGCAAGGTAGCCGTTTCAAAATGGTGTACCTTGCATTTCTATTGTCTGATTTGATTCTTCAAATTCAAATCAGCCAATAGGATGAGAGCTTCTGAAATCCTATTGGCTGTTCAAAACAGCCAATAGGATGAGATCTACTGAAATCCTATTGGCTGATTTGAACAGGAGTTGGTGGTTCTGGGGAAAAAGTTCAGCAGGTGCGGCCCTCTAGGACAAAAAAGAGAGTTGCTGTGGTTAAGGGTCCTCGGGGGAGGGGTACTCCTAGTATATGTTCAGAGCCTGTCGTAATAGACACCTTCCTAGCTCTTCAGATGGTGAGGATATGGTCCCTCCTTCCCTGGGAGTATCTGTACTCTCTGTGAATGTTTTGTCTGGGGCTAATGTGGATTTTCCTCTGGCAGGTCCAATTGTAGCACCCAGTGAAGCAGCTCTTGAGCAGCAAGGTCACAATGACAGCGGAGAGGAGGACTCCTTCTGCCTGGCAGAATCCTGGATGGAATCTATTAGGCTACATACTGGGAACGGCCCAGTGCAGGGCAAGGCACATCATTACAAAGTACCGGTAAGGGTTTTTGGACACACGTATAGGGGTAGATTGGGCTCTGGTGCTCGGACACGGGCATCTCTAGGCCTATGAGGAGGGGAGGTAGTATTGATAGGCTGTCTTTTGCAGGAGATAGTTTTACGGCTGATTTGGACAGTTTGGGCAGGGGTACCGTCAAGGGGAGTGAGCGGATTCAAGAACTACCTTCAGATTTAAATATGCCTGGCCCGAAGAGAGCAAGGGGTTTGGTGGGTGATGTATTGACTGGGAGCAGTACAATTGTGGGGAATTTGCTAGAAGGTTTGAGGGATCTGTTGAGGAAGATTGGATCCTCCGTGTCTCATGTGGTACCTCAATCTATCCTTTACTGCCTTTGGAGCAGTCATTTGAGGTGCCTGATGATACCAAGAAGAAGGCTAGTAAAAAGGAAGAGGATGAGCACAATAAGAGGTATAGAAAGTTCCCACAAACCTTTACCAACTGGTTCCAGGCATTTGTGATTTACACCAGTGTCATGGCAGCTAGATTCCTGGATCAAGGGGCTCCGTTATTTTGATGAGCATTTTTGTCAATGTCTCAACATGAAGCCCGACATGAAATGGGACGACCATGACATGGGTCTCTGGTTGAAAGTAATGACTCCTTTGAGGGCTTTGCAGCCCTTTCAGTTTATGGCCGGCAGATCGAATACAACCGGTTCACCGGCAACCAGTAGAAAGGGTTTCTGTTTTACATTCAGTGAGGGACTATGCAAATGGGGAAATACATGCAAATTTAGACACAAATGTTCAGGTTATGGGCGAAACCATGCCTTTGCTAAGTTTTTTAAAAAAAGAAAAAGGCCCTGGGAAGTCAGATGTACCTGAAAAAGGAGGTGTCCTCGGTCAGGGTGGAAAGGATGGAGTGTTGGTTAGGTCGTTAAGCCAGTAAAAGGGGTTGTTGGGAAAAGGTAGCTGTTTTGCTTCACGGTTTCGAGTTTGGTTTTATTATACCCTCTGTTGGGGGGTTGGAGTTTTTTGCAGGCAACTTGAAGTCTGCAAGGGATTGGCCTCAGGTGGTTCGGGAGAAGCTCATGAAAGAGGTTGAGTTGGGCAGGATGGCCCCTCCTTTGTGTTCTTTGCCTTTTCCCGGGATTGCAAATATCTCCTTTGGGGGTGGTTCCTAAACGGAAGCCTGGCAAATTCCGGCTTTTACATCACTTATCTTATCTGAAGGGGAATTCAGTCAACGACGGTATTCCTCCCGAATTAGTTTTGGCAAAATATGCGTCGTTTGATAAGGCAATTGAGTTGGTTCGGTTGGCTGGGAGACACGCTTTATCGGTGAAGGTGGACATTGAGGTGGCTTTCAGGTTATTGCCCGTCCACCCAGTTTTACATAGGCTGTTGGGATGTTGCTTCGATGGTTGTTTCTTTGTTGACCTTTGCCTCCCCATGAGATGCTCTAGCTCTTGTTCGCTATTCAAGAGTTTTAGCACCTTTCTGGAGTGGGTCCTCAAGGAACTATCAGGTCTATCATCTGCGGTCCATAATTTGGACGATTTTTTGTTTATGGGTGGGTCGGCGTACGGAATGTTGCAAAATACGTTCTATGGCATGGCCGAGGAGTTTGGAGTACCAATAGCATTTTAGAAGTCTGAAGGTCCAACTACGTTCTTAAGTTTCTTGGGTATTACCATAGATTCAGACCTTATGGAATGCAGACTCCCGGAAGACAAAGTAGATGATTTGATTCAAATTATACTGAAGTTTCTCTCCACCAAGAAGGTTAAATTGGTTGAGATGCAGTCTTTACTTGGAAAGTTAAATTGCTTGCCGGATTATTCTGGTGGGTAGGGTTTTTTGTAGAAGGCTCTCCCTCAATACGACAGGCATTCGTTTGCCCCATCATTTCATCAGGCTGACTTGTCCCATTAAAAAGGATTTGGGTGTGTGGAAGGTTTTTTCTGGAAAGTTTTAATGGTTCTGTTTTGATTCAGGCCCCCGAGGGCCCCTGCTGATGAATTGGGTTTGGTTACGGATGCTGCGGGGAGCAAGGGTTTTGGGGCTATTTTACGAAATGACTGGTGCACCTTGAAATGGCCCATGGTTTGGAAGAAGAGTGATCTGGTTAAGATTTTGGTGTTCCTGGAGCTCTTTCCAATTCTGGTGTCCCTTTTTGTGTGGAGTTCGGAGTTTTGGGATAGTTCAGTCTTATTCTCCATGGATAACCTGGGTGTGGTATCGGCTATTAATTGTTTACACTCCTCTTCACCCCCAGTAGTCCATTTGTTGAGAGTTTTTGTTCTGCAATGTATGAGGTTGAATGTGCTGGCTAGGGCCCAACATTTGCCGGGAGCTCAAAACTCTTTTGCAGAGGTGCTCTCTCATTTACAGTGAAAGCGATTTCGAGACCTGGCTCCATTGGTGGACAGCGGGGGGAAGGACGTCCCAGTAGCATTGTGGACCCTTGGTACGGAGGACTTGCCACTTTGGTAAGAACCTCCTTGGCCCCCAAGTTCTTGGAAAGCCTATTCTAAGGTCTGGTAAGCCTGGGAGGCATTGCTTCTGAAGCAAGGGATAAAATGCAAGGGGTAGTGGCAGTTTAACCCCTCACAGCATGCACGCACCTTGGGACATCTGTGCTGGATATTAGCTCGATCTAAAGCAAGGGATGGTAGAAGGAGACCCAGCTTGCTGCTGGAATGGATATGGAACTAGAAGCTTGAGAACCTGTCTCCCTCGTCGGTTGACAAACGTATGTCATTTCATTTCAAGTTGCTAATTGTGGTTGACCTTACTAAATCCTTTTGTGTTCAGCAGATTGTCAAAGGGCTCAAGAAAAACAGGTGCATGAAAAACAGTTGTATTGGCGACGGCCGTCGTCCAGTTTCCTTTTCCTTATTGTCAAAAGTGTGGGAAGTGTTGGGAGTGGTGTGCACGTCCCCGTGCTTTTTCAGATGGCTTTTGCTTTAGCCTTTTTTGGTGCTTTTTGCATTTCTGAATTGGTCAGCATTTCGTGGGGAGCTCATGGTGACCTGGGTGTATCTGATGTTATGGTTACAGAGTCGCAGGTGTCCATCTTTTTATGGAGATCCAAGATGGATCAGTTAGGTAGGGGTGCATCTGTATTGTTGTACCCTATGGGGTTGAGTATATGCCCGAGCCTTGCACTGCATAGGTTTATGAGAAATAGGCCGGTTATGGGCGGTTCATTGCTGGTGCATGAAGACGGCAGGGTTCTTTCTCAGTTTAAGTTTAGGGCGGATTTGGGGAGGGCCATGGTGAAGTTGGGTTTGAATCCTAAAAATTTTGGTACCCACTCAATTATGATTGGGTCCGCAACGGAGGCAGAGATTTTGGGGTTGAGTGAGGAGGTTATCAAGGGTGTTGTGAGATGGCGGTCTAATTATTTTCCTTCCTATGTTCATTCACAATTGCAGGTTTAACAACAGTGGTTTATGTTTTTCTTTTTAAAGATCCAATTCATGTTTGGGTGTTGGGCCACTCTTTTGTTTACTGGGCGAAGAGAGCAGCCTTGTCTAAGGAGAATGGCCTGCAGCTTGGTTTTAGCAAAGACAAGGCACTGTTTCGGTGGTTCGGGATATGGGGACTCCATTGGGACCAACTTTTGGGTACTGTGGTGAAGCATGCAAGACGTTTTCCCTCTCCAGATGTTCTGGTGGTTCATGCGGGGGGTAATGAGCTGGGATTCTTGCCTCAGAAGGAGTTGGTGAGGCAGATTAAGAAGGATTGTGTGAGGTTGAAGGTTTTATTTCCCAACTTGTTGATTGTATGGTCCAACATAGTTCCACATTTGATCTAGCAGGCAGCCTGGGACCATTATCACTTAAATAACAGTAGGCGTAAGGTTAACAAGCTGGTGGCTTCCTTATTGAGGCAACTTGGGGGTGAGATGGTTTATCCTGATGACTTGGAAGATGTTGGGAATGGTGAGTTCTATTTGGTTGATGGTGTGCATTTGAATGAGTTTGGGCTGCGGATCTTCATTCTGAATATTCAGGAGAAACTGAAATTATTGCTGTGAAGGGTGGTGGAACTGGGGGCTTTACCTCCCAGTTTGTGGTGGGTGTGCTAGTCATCAATAATTTGCAGACCATGGCAAAAGAGGGGTTTTTGTGGTTGCCTCCCCAAGGCGTGGGAGAGCTGGGTAACTAGCTACTTGGGCACGGGGTCCCTTGGAGCTGAGTAGAAGTCAAAGAACTAACGGACTTAGCTCCTTGCTATGTCCTGCTGGAATTTAATATTTAATTTAATACGGCCTGATCAAATTAAAGTTGTTAATCTTGACAGTTTAAAGATTAAAGGATATTGGGTCTAGCAAAGAAAAATGATGTTTTTTGTGGAATTTTGCACTAAGGTAAGGCTGTTTTTAACAGTGGTTATTTAAAACGGTTATTTATTATTATTATGTGATATTTAATAAACAGGCTGTGGCCAGATTTTTATACCACAATTTCAAGTCTCTGTCCTTATTTATTTATGGGAAAGGTTATATTTTCAGGTTTATTAAGAGCCGGTGATTGGACGACTCAGTGGGTCATGAGTTTTTATGAATTTACGACAATTTATCTTCATCTTTCCTCTGATTATATTCCAGTACATTTAAGATTGCAATAATGAATGTTTTCTTTGTTCCAACCTAGAAAATAGATTTCTAGTAATATTGCCTTTGTGTATTCCATCTGAATTTAAGAAGAACAATGTATAGCTTTTACTTAGTTCACATCAAATTTCATTAATGGTCTTTCAATGCCAGATAATGTGTGTTTTTTTGTTTTCAGAATATAGGCAGTAAAATGTGTTTCTGGAAATTATCCATATAACAACAGAAGAGACCTATGGCAAGGAATCATAATAGTTGTGAATATAATAAACAGTGTTTCTAGAGCAAATTCCATTTTCTGGGAAATGTTCCAATCAAGACGGATGCCATCTTTAGGATCTGTAAAGTAGAAATATACAGAGAAAGAATTGTTACTTTATATTTGTCCCATCGATCAATGTTTTGTGAACTTGTTACGTTTTTAATGTCTGCCTTCAGCACATTTTTATACCTATCTACAAAAAGAGATTCATAGTCCAACTAGAGCTACCCAAGTCTGTTAGCTGGATAATCCCATTATTAGACATATACATATACAGTATATACAACCATGAAAAACACTTAAACATGACCAGTCAGAATCAAGAATTACATGACCTGCAGCTAAACAAAAACATTCACTCTAGCAGATTTGAAAAAAAAAATCAATTACTTTTAATGTTAAACTATACATTTTTAATGTATTGTACACTGAAGGTAGATTAAATTTGCAGTAAAAAATAATAATAAACATTATAAACAAAGCCTGGTGCTGTGACTCATATGTCACAACTTTATGGAAGCTGCAGCCTCAGCACACACAGAGAAAGAAATGATCTATATATCTATCTATATCTATCTATCTATCTATCTATCTATCTATCTATCTATCTATCTATCTATCTTTCTTTCTATCTGTCTATCTATCTATCTAGCTATCTATTTGTCTATCTATCTAGCTAGCTAGCTAGCTATTTGTCTGTCTGTCTGTCTATCTATCTATCTATCTATCTATATATCTATCATCTATCTATCTATTTATCTATCTGTCTGCCTGTCTGTCATTCTGTATGTGTTTTATATCTATTTATCTATCTATCTGTCCATCCAGTCATCTATTTATATATATATATATATATATATATATATATATATATATATATATATATATATATACCAAAACGCAGCCTCAGCACACACAGAGAAAGAAATGATTTATCTATCTATCTATCTATCTATCTATCTATCTTTCTTTCTATCTGTCTATCTATCTATCTAGCTATCTATTTGTCTATCTATCTATCTATCTATCTATCTATATATCTATCATCTATCTATCTATTTATCTATCTGTCTGCCTGTCTGTCATTCTGTATGTTTTTTATATCTATTTATCTATCTATCTGTCCATCCAGTCATCTATTTATATATATATATATATATATATATATATATATATATATATATATATATATATATATATACCAAAACTACTCTACCATAATAATGATAGAGGCACAATACATGTCACTTTTTTCTGCTGATGGTCACAATACCTTGTGTTTAGTTACAACTTCTTTAACCTGGTGTAAAGACTTACACCATCCCCAAAGTAGCCTACCGTCTAATTTGCATGATTAAAAATAATAATGAATAAATAAATAATAAATAATATTACTGATACAATTTTAAAGTATGTCTGGAATGGCTCCTCCAAGCTGCTAAGAAGAGTGGAAGGCCTCAGATTTGTTAAAAAAAAAAAGAGCAAACAATCCCACCACAACCCTGATTAGTAAATCTGATAAGAAGTATCAGGATGGTTAAAACCATTAGAATGACGGAAAACAATGTCACATTTGTTATGATATTTGTACTCAAAATACAGCTATTCACTGATGCCTAATATGACTCACCTATAACACAACATAAATTGTTTACTTCACCTACTAAATGCCTTAACATGTTTTGAGCACTTCAAATGTGTTTGCAACAATGTTTGTAATAATGCTATACACAAGAGACATGCTCTGCCTGATAATATAAAGATCTGCTCTTAGGTGAGATGATATAAAATGATCCCCCAGCGATGCCGAGATCCCTAGTGAATCTCGAAAAAGGCAGATTTTGCTATACTTCTCCAAGGGGTGTTCCATGCATTTCTGTTTGTGAATATAGCATATCATGGTATGAGAGTTCTACTGCATTTACACGTTATGGTTTTGTATTTTATATTACTTTAGACTTCAGATTAAGCTTTATTACATTTAAAGGTATTTTATATTTTATTTTGTATACAGCAATATAATTAGGAATGGGATTTTACAAATTCTAATTATGTTTTGATAGTTTCTGTGTAACTTTATCAAATTAGAATCATATTTTGAATATTTATGTGTATCTTTTACAAAAACATTGCACTTTTGTATTTCTTCTATTTAAAATAAAACTAATAATTTCAGTTTACCAAAGACCTTTATTAATTTCTATGTGCCGGATAATCAAAGAGTCTCTAGCCTGGAGAGAAATGATAGTGCAGACTTCACAGGGGCTGAACTCACTAAATTCTATAAGAAAAATACAGAATCTGGAAGTCCCAGAGAGATGAGAGATGCGTTGCATAGAAAGTAATAAGGCTTTCTCGGGTATACTGAATCTTACAGCAGAGACAGAAGTTAACTGGGAAACACCTGGGGTTGATGTAATCATCAAACTGAAATGATTTCACTGCAATTTGACTTGTTTTTGCCAACAGTTTAGTATATATTACTTTTCTGTCAATTAAATAAGTGCATTATTAATTTTTAGCAAGCTTATCCTGCATACAGCTGGCGAGATTATTCAGTGAGACCAGCTTGTGTAAAATGCTTACAACATTTTAAGAGAATTGTGAGAGAGCATCAGGCATATTATGGAAACTCCCGTTTTCAGCCCAAAGAACTCCCCTGTCCCTCCCACATTCTGAAGCTGTACAATAGAGAAAATACAAAGTACAATGTAATTTGTAAAATATACACCTAAAATATATACAAAGTATGATCTGTATTTGTTAAAGTAGCATAGTAAATATCAAAACATAATCAGAATTTAGAAGTATAGCAAAGTTTGCCTGTCTAGAATCTTGTAAGATATCTCACTGGACTCGCTAGAGAGTTCTGCCCTTTTTTTTAGCATTCAGTGAGTTCAGTCCCTGTGAAGTCTGCACGACAATTTCTCTCTAAGCAGGAGAATCAGGCCCATAAAAATAAGCTACCTTTTAGCAAATTATATCAAAAAGTGAATTTGATAATAGAATTAAGTTAAAAGTTACTTAAAAATTGTATGTTGTATCTGTATCAATAACCATTAATTTTGACGTCCATGTCCCTCTAAAGAATCATCAATCTAAACTTGATGAATCAGCTATGCTCAGCACTCAAAACAAAGCCAGTTACACATAATGAAGTGCCTGCTATGTCTTGTAGTTTATCTTACAGTGCAGGGATAAATAAGAAACTTCTCTGCAATTATTTCATACATAAATATCAGAGATAATGAGAGGGTGGAACTGGATGACTAAATGGGCATTAAAATCAATGTTTTTACATTTTTGCATAAAATAGGGCACTTTAAAAAAAATACATAAGAGAAATGCTCAACTGGGGGCAGATCATGCTTTATAGCCCAGCCTATGGAATGGTACCGACCCAGGGTGCAGCTTATTTCTGCCCAATCTGTGCTTTCCACAGAAGAGAACTTTCCTATAGTATATCAGTCTGACCCCATACAAAAGTATAGTCCATCCCCAAAATACCAGGCAATTCTCATCTGAACAAAGGATTTGTACAGCTAACCCCAGATGTACGTTTCGGCCTATATGGGCCTCGTCAGTGGAGGTGCAGCTATATCCCTCTAGGTACAGTGAGCAATGGGTCCCCTTCTGGTTGCCCCATTACACTTAGAGAGACTAAAATACATAAGAAAAGTGCTCAACTGGACACAGATGGTGCTTAAAGGGATAGTAACCCCATTTTTTTCTTTAATGATTCAGATAGAGTATGCACTTTTAAGCATCTTTCTAATTTACTCCCATTATCATTTTGCCTTCATTCTCTTGGTATCTTTATTTGAATGTAAGCTTTGGAGCAGTCCCATTTTTGATTCAGCACCTGGGTAGTGCTTGCTGATTGGTAGCAAGTGCAACCCAGGTGCTGAACCAAAAACGGGCCGGCTCCTAAGCTTAACATTATTGCTTTTTAAATAAAGATAGCAAGAGAACGAAGAAAAATTGATAATAGGAGTAAATTAGAAAGTTGATTTCAATTGCATTTTCTATCTGAATCATGAAAGAAAAAATCTGGGTTTACTATCGCCTTAATAGCACAGCCTATGGGATGGTACCCACCCAGGGTTCAGTCTCTTTCTACCCAATCTGTATTCGTAACAGAAAAAAACTTTTCTTTAGTATATCAGTCTAATTCTATTCAATCCAGCCCCATAATACCAGGCAATTCTCATGTGAATAAAAGATTTGTACCACTAAAACGTTTTCTTTTATAGGGACAGTAAACACCTTGAGATTGTCATTCATATAAAAAGTATAATTATGAATTGTACAAATGCTTTCAATATACTTGTTATTTTCCCTCTTTTTCTGCAATGTTAGTCTAAAATTGTGTGTGCTTTCCCATTCTAAGACCTTAAAGGGACAGTTTACTCAAAAATTTTCTCCCCTTTAATTTGTTCCCAAAGATCCACTTTACCTGCTGGAGTGTATTAAATTGTTTACAAGTAGCTCCTTTACCCTTATATTGGCATTTGAAATTGTTAATTTAGCATGTAGTATCCCCACCTATTCTGAAAGTTTGTGGCCGCGCGTACCAGCTATAGATAAGCTTTGTAATCACAGCCAGCAGAAGAAATTACACTCCCAGTGTGAGAAAGCAGAGATAAGGTAATAAAATGTTGATTTTCCATTGTTCTCTCAAAGTATTGGTGATTATTTTAAGGACAGATAAAAGATAAAGAAGCAGGTATATTTGCACAATGTGATACAGTAATGAGATCGGATTATACCTACAAGCTCAACCTATTTTATTAGGCTGTGGCTTCAAAACACAAAATCAGAGCTTTAATATACAGAAATAAACCTTAAAAAGCTAATTTTCATACATTTTTTACTCTGCAGTTGGTAAAAAAAGCAATTGTAAACACATTAAGGGAAAAACTATTTTACAGTATACTGTCCCTTTAAAGTACACCTGGCAGAGTTTACAAGTCCAACCCTGCCACTTATCCTTATTGTCTCCAGCAGAGATGATAAGATAAGAACTTAAAACAAAGCAAACAGAGTGTACCAGAGTGTATCAGGGCTTGACAAAGGATTTTTTTTTTTATCTCCCCTAAATCTTTTTTTTTTTACCTCTTTTTTCTCTCTTTCTGGCCTAAATAAAAGGATAGGCAAAAATAAATAAAAAAAAAAAGGGGGAAGAGAAGAGAAAGAAAAAGGGGGAAGGAAAGTAAAGGAAAAAGAAAAGAAAGGAATAGAGAGTTGTTGCAGGTCTGGACCGCATAAGTTGTGAAAAAGATTTGTGAAATGTGACACTTTGATTGGTGTTTTTACCAAGTTTGTGCTATAGGCTTTGAGCTTGAATCACTTTATAAGGTACATGGAGAAATATCTCACTCAAAGTAAAATGTCACCAAAAACGAAACAAGTAGATAAAAAAAACAATAAATCTGCTAACTCAACTAGTTCCCCGAACAAATCGCTAAAGGAAGATAAAATCCCTGATACCTCTTATGCAGGGGAAATTGCAACTCTGGTTTCGGCTTTAATAGGCCCTAAACTGGAAGAAATTAACACAAGATTGAATACAATTCTGGAGGAGCTGAAAAATCAGACAGAGAGAATAAGAGAAATAGAACAGCGGATTTCAAACTGCGAAGACACTCAGATCAAGGTACAACTCCAGATGGAAGCTCTGCTAAAACCAAATATAACCTTGACCAACAAAGTGGATGAGTTGGAGAATAGGTCTAGGCGGAGCAATCTGCGCTTAATTGGTATCCCTGAATCTCTGAGACCTCAAGATCTAAAACAATTTGTGGAACAGACTATTCCTGAATTACTGGGCTTAAATCCAGGGGATAACATCTTTACCATTGAAAGAATACACAGAATGGGTAGAGAGAGAGATCATTCATCAACAACCGATAGGAGACCAAGGCCAGTGATAGCAAAGTTTTTAAACTTCCAAGGAAAAGTGAGATCTTGAGAGCCTACAGGAATCAACATAATCTACACTATCAAGGAGTGAAGATCTTACTGTTTCAGGACTTTTCTACTGAAGTTTCATTGAAAAGAAAACAATTTTCTTCTATTTGTTCGCGCCTGGTGGCTGAAAAGAGATTTTTTTCCCTGCTGTATCCAGCTAGACTCAGAATAAAATCTGGCACGGACTTCCTTTTTTTGATTCTCCAGAATCAGCCCTTTCTTTCTTAGAAAATGAATCAAAGAAGGGGAAGGTTTAATGAGAGTCTACTAAACATTCTTATTTCTATATTATGTTCTTTTTTTGTGCATTTATGTGTGTTTGTCTAGTAGGTTGTTCGCAGAACATAACCTTTTTTACTTTTTCCCGGATTGAAACGATATATAACATTTTTTTTTTTTTTATTTTTTTTTCAAGAGACTGTGGGTCTTTTTTTTTTTTCAAGAGACTGTGGGTCTTTTTTTCTCTCTCCCTCTCAAGAAAAGTGGCTGCACTTTACAGGCTAAAGATGCAAGAGAGCGTTAAAGGAAACAAAAATCAAACTGTGAAGGGCAGCTGTTTTATGGGGAAGAGATCGAATGTGCACAAGTTCAAGATAGATGTTTTATATGTATAAGCTAGCTTTAAGTCAATCACAATTTTGGGATGAGGAAAATATGGGCACTATTAATGTTTATATTGATAGAAATAATTATTATGGGTATGTGTAAAAGAAAAGATACAACTGTGAAGATAAGAAGGGTAAAGAATTTTTGGGCACACACCCAAGAGTTGTTTGTATGGTTCTTGATGGATAACCCCATGAAAGAAAAAATAACACAAATGGGTATGGCACTATGGAAGAAGAGAGGGTTTATTAGATGAATAGAATTTAGTTATAGAAGTTTGGTATATTGCATGGGGAAAATAACAAAGGTTTTATCGTTTGTCACATATATTTTTTTTTTTTTTCTCTTTTTTTTTTTTTTTCTTTTCCCTTCTCCTTCCCTTTCTCCCCCTCTTAAAAAGAGCGGCTGTATTGTAAATTTACTGGATTGGTTAATAAGAGGGAAAAGGGGAAGGAGAAAAAGGCAGGGGAGTGACAAAGGAAATAAAAATCAAACTGTGAAATACAGCTGTTTTATGGTGAAGAGATTGAATGTGCACAAGTTTAAGATAGGTGTTTTATATGTATTATCTAACTTTAAGTGAATCACAACTATGGGATAGGAAAATAGGGGCACAATTTTTGTGTGTACAGATAGAAAGAAACATCTGTATAGATAAGAGGGGTAAATAATTTTCGGTTTGCACCCAATGGTTGCTGTAATGTTTTTGATGAATAACTTTATGAAAGAAAGTATATGACAAATGCGTATGGCATTATGGAAGAATGGAGGGTTTGGTAGACTAGTAGAATTTAGTTATAGAAATTTGATATATTACATGACAATAAGAATAGGGTTTTTTTTTTTTGTTGTTGTTCTCCCTCTCTTCCCCCCTCCTCTCTCCTCTCCTGTAGTGATTTTCTTCTCTTCTTTTTTCCCTTTTTTGAGTTAGATGGTTAAAATATTAACTTGGAATATAGGGGGGATTCACTCCCCAATAAAAAGGAAAGCAGTTCTGAATCTCTTAGGAAAAAGAGATTTTGATATAGCATGCCTACAGGAAACCCATTTATCAGATAAAGAACATAGAAAGATCAGGGCCCGCTGGCTGGGAGAATCTTTTTTTTCATCTTATATAAAATCATCTAGAGGAGTGATGGTGTTATTTCATTCAAGGTTAGAATACAAAATTTTGAGTACATCGATAGATAAAGAAGGAAGATATCTGATTATCAGATTTTCCATTCATGAGGAAGAATATGTATTAGTTATTATCTATGGTCCTAATGACTCCAATGAAATATTTTGGAACTCTTTGGTAAAGAAAATGTTTAAATATCCCAAAGCTAAAATTGTATTGGTAGGGGATTTTAATGTTACACCAAACTCCTACGTGGATAGAAAGAGAATGGGAACCCGGAGTTTGAAAGTCAAATTTAAACATGCCCAGCTGAATTTTGAAAAGAAAATATTCAATTTACTTTACAATTCATTAAAATTGGTTGATATATGGAGATTGTTAAATCCCAATAGTCTTGAGTATACATGTTGTTCTAAGACCCATAATACGCTTTCAAGGCTAGATCTTTTTTTGGTTTCTGATGTGTTAGTTCCTAAGGTGGAGAAATGCACTATTGGGGACTTTAGTTTGTCGGATCATGCTCCGGTCACTTTAACTATTGCGGCGATAAAGAGATTTTCATTTAATTCCTTTTTCTTTCCAACATACTTGCAAGATTCTGTTAGCTTTAAGGCCTTCTTAACTAAAACATGGGAAGATTATAGATCATTTAATAGTCACTGTAGAGATAATGTTCAGCTCTTTTGGGAAACCGCTAAAGCTTACCTGAAAGCGGAAATCTCTAGCTATTTAGCAAAACATAAAAAAGAGAATCTTAGGAAAGATAGAGCCTTCTCAGATAAAGTAAGGGAGGCATATGCTCTGTTCTTAGAAAGACCTTGTAAGTTAAATACAGATAATTATTTTCATGCTAAAAAAAGAGAGGGAGACATTTCTTCTGGGAGAGGCACAGGTAATTCTATATAAGAATAGTGCCAGATTTGCTAAATACGGTAATAAAGTTGGCAAATATATGGCCTCATTGTTTAAGAGACAATCCAGGAGGAAACCAGTAGCAGCGATCAAAATGAAAGAGCAAGTGTATACAGATCAAGGTCAAATATCGCAATTATTTCAAAGTTTCTACACTGATTTATATACTTTTCAGTGCCCAGATCCAGAGGAGATTAATACATTTCTTGATGAGATTTATTTCCCTAAAATCTCAGTAGAAGACTGTGAAGGGTTGAATCAACCAATAACTGAGAGGGAAATTCAAAGAACCATCAACTCTATGGTAAGAGGGAAAGCTCCTGGTCCAGATTGTCTCCCGGTTGAACTTTATCAAATTTTGCGTATAGAGATAGGCCCAGTATTGACTGACCTCTACAACACATACTTTGGAGCAAAGAAAAAAATCTCTGAAAATTTTAAGAGGGCTAACATAATTCTAATTCCAAAGGCTAATAAAGATCCATCAGAGATGACTTCATATAGACCCATTTCTTTACTTGGTCTTGATTATAAAATATTGATGAAGCTACTGGCTGAAAGATTGAAACCTCTGTTGCCAGCAATTGTGCACCAGGACCAGGCAGGCTTTGTTACTGGTAGAGTGGCAGAGCTGAATGTAAGGAAAATTCTACAGGTAATTTGTCATTATGGGGGGGATCGTTCTGCCCTGCCGGATGCCTTCCTGCTATCTCTGGATGCAGAGAAGCCTTCGACACGGTGGAGTGGCCCTTCCTGATGCAGGTATTGGAGAAATTCGGATTTAGGGGTCTGTTCAAGGACTTTATTGGCAGGGTTTCTGCATATATTAAGGCCTCGCTATTGATTAACAATTCTATGTCAGAGTCCTTTGAGTTAACAAGAGGCACAAGACAGGGTTGTCTGATGTCTCCATTATTATTCAATCTTATAATGGAACCCCTTGCTATTAAGTTGAGAGACTTGTTGATCGTGATCAACATAGATCAGGTAAAATTTAAAACTGCTTTATTTGCAGATGATCTTTTTGTTGCTGAACCAAAGAGTCAAATTGGGGCTATAGTAAGCCTGCTTGAACAATATGGGGCGGCCTCAGGGTACAAAACAAATCTCTAAAAATCTAAAATTATGTGGCTGAAGCGTAACTCAGAGGAAATACAATCTTTTCAGTTTATAGAAACTACTTCTTTGGAGTATTTAGGGTTGAAGATCTCTGCTAATACAGCAGATTGGTATAAAGACAATTTCGCAACAATGCTGAGGGATAGCAGAGAGAAATTAAAATCGTGGGTATCACTCCCAGTCTCTCTATCGGGTAAGATAGCTCTCTTTAAGATGTTTATTATCCCCAAGATCCTTTATACCTTGAGGATGTTTCCTCTCTTGATAAACAAGGTTGATTTACGGCTTTTCAATCAATCATTAAGATTGTTTTTATGGTGCGGGAGAAAACCGAGATTGAAACTAGCCAAGTTATACCAGCCCTATGATAAAGGCGGGCTGGCCTTACCTAGTCTAGAATGGTATAATCAGGCTGCTATTCTACGATTTCCTATGCATTGGTTAACAAGGTCATTTTTATATTCTGATGAGACCTTAGAGAATCAAGTCTGCGCCCGCTTTCTTTGAACTACGTTCTGTTCGCCTCTAATGGGGAGTTAGGAAAGAGACTATTGGAGCACCCTCTATATAAAGATATAATACTAGTTTGGAGAAAATTATCTAAACTTGTTGGAATGAGACAGAACATCTCAAAATGGTTGCCGATAAGCGGTAATATTCATTTCCCTCTAGGTAACATGGTGGACATCTTTAAAAAATGATCACCAGAGAGACCATTGATAGTGAAAGACTTTTATGATCCTAACTTAACCAAAGTATATACATTCGATAGATTTCAAGAGATTTTTCCGGAAACACAAAAAAAAACATATATTTTATTTTATACAAGTTAAAAGCTATATTCTTAAATTAATGAACTTGGCCCCTCAGATGTGGGAAGAACATCCGCTGGTTGACGCTGTAAAAATGGGGAAGGGACTGTTATCCTTTATTTACAAATTTCTGCTGTCTTTAGAAGAAAGGTCAGTAATACTAGATTTGACTTCTCACTGGACAGCAATGACCGACTCTCCGGACCTCGAAACAATACTCTTGAAGAGTTTGAAGACCACTCAAAAATTGTTCTCTTCATCCCATTATAGAGAAATCCAATTTAGAGTGTTATGTAAAGATTATTTAACCCCACGGAGAGCGGCTAAGTGGAATAAAAATGTACTTAATCTCTGCTCCAAGTGTCATTCTCAGGACTCAGAGCTGAATCACTTATTTTGGGGTTGCCCCAAACTAAACCAGTTTTGGAGGAAGGCGGAATATTTCCTTTCCAATACAATAAATAAGAAAATTCAGCTAACAAAAGAATCTATCATCTTTTTGAGACCTCATGTCTCCTGGGATAGAGATGTTAATTTTATATTAGTAGCAATAACAATTATTAGAACACTTCTTTTTAAATACTGGATTTCCTGTAAGACACCTTCTATTCCAGAGGTGAGGAAAGTACTATTAGATGCATCAATTAAAGCTGCTTATGAATCAAAAATAGGGGGGTCCTCAGGAGAAAAATTCTGTAGAAACTGGAAGGCCTTTGTGTGTTTCCAGGAAAATGATTTTGTATACTATATAGAACAAATTAACAATATTAAGCTAAATTAGAGGGGGGTCTGGGGGAGGTGGGGGGAGATATTTTTAATCTTTTTTAATTTTATTTAATTTCTCCCCTTTTCTTTTTTTTTCTTTTTTTTTGTTGTTGTTAGGGCTATCCGGGAAATGTTATTATACCTTAGATAAGAAGTAATTTTTCTCTGTTGTATTTGTATGTCTTGAGTTTCTGTTTATATTTGCTCATTTTGATTACTCATTACTCCATTGTATGGAGAAACGTTCGCTATTTTTGTATGTAATAATAATAAAAACTTAAAAAAAACAAAAAAAACAAAGCAAACATAATGATCATGGCTAGCTGCGTCTTCTCCAGAAACAAGTCTTGATTGGCTCCTCCAAAAAGGCAAGTGAGGGGGGAGTATGGATATTAAAAAACAATTGAAGCAAACAAGGTGTTAATGCATTACAAAATGTTCACACTCACCTAATATGTTTATGGCATAACTGAAGAACAATATTGTAATTGCAAGGTGTTTACAATAAATAGGTATCCTGTGTTTACTAAATAAAATGTTAATGATTATGAAGGTGTTTCTCTATGATATGTCTCCCTATAAGCCAGTAAGCTATAGGTTCTAGGGAATTAGTTGTGAACAAATTTATATTTCCTGTTATTTTCAATATTATTCTAAACGGCTTTATCTTCATTCAAATATAGTTTTAGCTTTCTTAATTGATGCTCTTTTATTTGCAAGACAGAACATATGTGCATGCAATGTCTGTTGGAAGCAATCAGGTATAGAATTGTCTTACTTTGTATGTGTAATAAGGTCAATCATAATCGCTAAAATAGTAGTGAATTGATTATAGGGTTAAAGGACCACTCCATTTCTTCTTTTGGATGGTGGCTAAGGATGGAACTACCATTGGTGCAGCAGGTGCAATGGCCTTAGGGCCAAAGTGCTGAATGGGGCCATAGTATCCAGTCTATACATATGTGTGTGTCTATGTGTCATTATCCATATATAGATACTCATCATCATTATGCTGCACAGCATACTCATCAGTGTATAGATACTCATCATCATTATACTGCACAACATACTCATGAGTGTATAGATACTCATATCATTATACAGTGCAGCATGTTCATTATTAGTGCATAGATATTCCGTCATTATAGAGCGCAACATATTTATCAGACTGATCATATTTATACAGAGCAGTGTGCTCATCATGGTATAGTGTATAGAAACTCATATCATTAAACAGGGCAGTTTGCTCACTGTCAGTTTACAAATACTCAGTATCATTATAAAGGACAGCATGCTCATTATCAGTGAGTATGTCTGTGTGTGCGCAGTGTGT